>NC_091282.1:931054562-931355500 GCF_032444005.1 Ranitomeya imitator | reverse complement strand
AACTCAGTATTCTTTTTCCTCCAAACACGACAAGTTGTGTTTCTACCAAACAGTTCCAGTTTGGTTTCATCAGACCATAGGACATTCTCCCAAAACTCCTCTGGATCATCCAAATGCTCTCTAGCAAACTTCAGACGGGCCCGGACATGTACTGGCTTAAGCAGTGGAACACGTCTGGCACTGCAAGATCTGAGTCCATGGTGGTGTAGTGTGTTACTTATGGTAGGCCTTGTTACATTGGTCCCAGCTCTCTGCAGTTCATTCACTAGGTCCCCCCGCGTGGTTCTGGGATTTTTGCTCACCTTTCTTGTGATCATTCTGACCCCACGGGGTGGGATTTTGCGTGGAGCCCCAGATCGAGGGAGATTATCAGTGGTCTTGTATGTCTTCCATTTTCTAATTATTGCTCCCACTGTTGATTTCTTCACTCCAAGCTGGTTGGCTATTGCAGATTCAGTCTTCCCAGCCTGGTGCAGGGCTACAATTTTGTTTCTGGTGTCCTTTGACAGCTCTTTGGTCTTCACCATAGTGGAGTTTGGAGTCAGACTGTTTGAGGGTGTGCACAGGTGTCTTTTTATACTGATAACAAGTTTAAACAGGTGCCATTACTACAGGTAATGAGTGGAGGAAAGAGGAGACTCTTAAAGAAGAAGTTACAGGTCTGTGAGAGCCAGAAATCTTGATTGTTTGTTTCTGACCAAATACTTATTTTCCACCATAATATGCAAAAAAAATGTTAAAAAAACAGACAATGTGATTTTCTGGATTTTTTTTTCTCAGTTTGTCTCCCATAGTTGAGGTCTACCTATGATGTAAATTACAGACGCCTCTCATCTTTTTAAGTGGTGGAACTTGCACTATTGCTGACTGACTAAATACTTTTTTGCCCCACTGTATACTCGTTGCGTTCCTCCAACCCTAACAACGGTATCCAAGCAAGTTCGCTCATCACTATCTTTAACTCTTCATAATCACAATATATAGCTATTTTCTTTATTCCATTATGGGTCTTTATTTAACCTTTTTAGGCAGTACTATGTTGGATTCCCACAATCCATATTCGCTGTTCTGCACTTAAAGGGAACATACCGCAACCAAAATTAGGAATTAGTATAATGTACTGTACTTGGTGCTAACAAATGTTTCTATAGGTTGACATATCTGGTCAATTCTTTTCTTTCTTCATCTTCATCAGGTATCTGAATTATTTTGCCACAAAACCTAGTCCAACCGGAGTAATCCTCGATCTCTGGGAGGCGCAGAACTACCCTGATGGGAACCTCAGCACCCTGGCTGCAGTCTTGGAGGAGATGGGCAGACACGAGACAGTAGTATCTTTGACGGGAGAAGATAAATATTGATCATAAGTAGGAAATATGAAGATGGAGGAAGTAACAAATAGATAAAGTTACCGAGTTACAAAGACAAGCTGCTCAAGAGGAATTCCGACCAATGAGTTTTACTACTTCTAGAAAATGGACCTTTCTTTATATAATAACATGGAAATGAAAAGGGAAAAAAACATGCAAGGCTGTATCTCAAATATTATAAACCAACCTGATGTTCACTCAGTGTGTGGCTTGTTAGAGGATTTTACAGTTTCCTAGGAAACGAAATTTATTGCTATCCAGATACATGGATAAACTTTCTATACAATCCCAGCTCAAATGGACATTGTTTACATCCACTAATGGACAGGGGTTATTGATTCTGTCCCGAGACAATTTCTATTTTGTGCAAGCCATCTAAGAGACAATAGTGTACTTTTCCAGGGTATTTTAAGGAAAACTACAGTATTTTTTTTCAATGGAATTTAGATTGGGTGCACTGATTGCTATACATGGCGTCTAATAATCCCCGTGTCCTGGTTGTCCGTCCCAAGTTCTTTCATTCACACAAAGAGCAGGAAATCCAATAGTCTTAGCAGTAAGTCAGTGCCAATGTAGGCGGCAAAACCTAATTATTATGGTTTGTTTTTTTGTTTTTTATTTCAGCGATATCACAATCAGCCACTAACATCTTAGGGGAGATACAGCAGAAGCTGCCATTGCTGAATACCCATGCATGCTAATAACATGCCTCTACAGTATTTATTAGTAGTGTTAGGAAGCAACGCGGACAGTAGTTGACTATTGGTATTTTCATCCTCTGCTTTAATCATTTTTTTTACAAAAATAACTTTTTTATTACTGTGATGTTTCTTTTTTATTGCTTATGAGTTCTTCACATCAGAAAAGTCAGATTCATCCTTCACTAATAAGTGTTGGTCAGACCCAACGGTCATGGTCAGTGATTGACAGGACAATGCTTTTTTCAGGCTCTTTGTGCCTTTGTGAGCTTTTGGCTTAATATTTTGTTGATCATTTCTTGTGGTCACAACTTAGGCAATGACTATGGCAAGACGTTAGACAATTCTTTATGATTTCAGAGCTAGTTGTTCTGATGTATAAAGCCTGTCGTATAAAACCTGCAGGGTGGTCTGCAGAACATGTATGATCCTATATTAAAGTGATAATTACTCCTCGAGCTGCAAGATGGCAGCTCCGTATTCTCCCCTTGAAGCAATACCTGATTCATATTATTATTCAGATTCGTATGTGTGACATTGGAGACATATGGAGGTATGGGGTGGACCCATACATTTCTAAAAGTGCCACATAACAGATGGGTACAATAATACCATCACGTACATGAGCAGAAAACTTACAGTTGACCATGTGACTTTCATAAACGATCTAGGAAACAATGAGATACTGTTATTAATCAGAAGTATGAATGTAGCGCAGTGAAGATCTTTATCACAGCTCCGTCCATCACAAGTAATGACATTAACCCTTAATGAGAGGAAGATCATCTGAACGAAGGACACTGCAAGCATAACCGTTGTTTTAATTTTTACTTCACTAAATCAATAGTACACGTGAAAATAAGAAATATTGTAGTATATCTTATCAGAGAAATCTGCTTCTTTCTCCTCCAGTCCTGGAGGAGAAAGAAGCAGATTTCTCCAAACAAAGTTGATTGTTTTCATGAGTACTATTGATTTATGATGTATGAAATTAAAGTTAAATTGACGGTTACTCTTCAAGGGCACTTATGTTGCCTACTTACAAATAACATTTATTAGAATGAGCATTTGATGAGATTGGCAAATATCGTACCCTAGGGTAGGAAAGTTACGATTTACTTCTCCGTGGATAAAATCTGCCGCAATGTGTTTCCATACAACAGATCAAAGTAAAACTGTGAATGCCGGGTATTATATGCATCGCTCGTCCTGATACACATGTGCCATATTGCAGTCAGTTTTTTGTCATTCCCTAGAAGTGTGAGTCATCTATCAAATAGCCAACATAAAGTTAAGTTTCCAAATTGCTACAAACATATAGTAACTGGGCTTGGAGTTGGTTGGGATGTCTTTCCTGTTTGCATGTACTAAGCCATTGTGATCAGAACGACTATGACAAAGTTAGCAATGGCTGTGGTGGTGAAAAACAAGGCTGAGCCACAGGAGTTTAGACAAGCTGTCCTGACCAGTGTAAACAGGATTCTGCTAAGACCAAACTTGAAGAGTCCTCAGTTGAGAACTGTCCGAGGACATCCTATGTACTGGGTGCCCTCTAGTGGTGATGTTGCCATTATGTTCTTTTTACGGTGTTGGCAAAATTGTGCCTGTCCCAAGCCTTTTATCACATTTTTGGCTTCCGGGTTGATATTATGTTACACATTATGCCAAATATGTTATTTTATTAGATCATATTGCATTGGGAACGCTGTTACATGTTGCTTGCCTTTATAAACCCATTTGCTAATAAAAAAGAAAAACTAAAATGTATAAAAATACGTTTAGCAGGCATGTGGGGGCCAATATAGATATATTTTTCATTTACGTTGTGTATATTCTTACGTTTGCTCTTTTTATTTTTACTTTCTCACCTTGCTCTATTATTTAAGTGTGTACTGTACTGTACAATGCTTGTGCTTTTCCAATACAAGGTTTGCATACGTCATTTCCTGGAAAGTGTCTGACGTAGGTGTCCAGTATGGGGACATACAGATATGGCGGGTCGCCTGTAATATCTGGAGCTCTGGATATTGCAAGCATAATGTTAGGCCTTTTATTGATTTCTCAGTTCATTATTAGACTGATGAAATTTGGAAATGTACAAGGCAATAAAAAAGAGCTTTTCCAAGGCTATAATATGCAAACTTATTTTCAGGAATTTCTTGCCGCCGCTGCCCTGACGTCTCAATGTAAAATAATAAGCTCTTGTATGTGCAGCTACTCATTAGGCGCCCTAACAGGCTAGTTAACTAATTACGAGAGATTCTGTCTGAGTTCATAAAATTAAGGAACGATCAATGCTTTGTGACAGGATACAGTAATAGAATCAAGGTATTATCTTGCCTTTCCAAATTAGGCTCATTAACTTAATACACTCATTAGTGGTTCATTCACTCTGGGAAACACAAGACGTACTTTGGAGTTTTTTCAAAAGTACAGATTTATGATGCGACCGTAAATCCTACACATAACTTCATTGAGTAATAAAAAAAATATTAACAAAGATTCTTGTAAAAGTTCCCATCAGAGAACATTAAGATTCTAGAAGTTCTGGATCTCGCATATTATATGCAGGGATCTTGTCAATCAATAGTAAGTGTTGTGCAGTAGAAGAAATGGATCATAATCTCAAATATAATTCCAAATTACCTGTATCTGGGATACTAAAAGTGATTGGTAGAGAAATAGAAATACAACGCACGTATGTTCCCATACAGAATTAGATCCATATACAGATGGAGTAGGATGTGCTACAACTGGTATGGAGAGGAGCAAAGCAGGTACTTTAGCCATTTGTTAGGGACAGCGAGTGTATCTTTATAATAAAAAAGAAACATACATGGCAAGACATAGAGGTCTTATATATTTCGGCATACTTTGCCTATGCTGATACTATAAGACTGATCGGACACTATTCTCATTATTCTCTGTACCATACATGGCCATTTATCATGCTTACATACCGTATATCAGTGTTTCTTATTCCTTTTTGTTTCTCATATATTTTAACGCTACATTTAGCCAAAATAATATATGATTGCATATAAAACCAGACAATACTTTTCCATAACTCTTCTTAAAGGGAACCCGTCGGCAGGATTGTGCTCAGTAACCTACAGACACTGTCAGTTCGGCACCGTTATACTTATTAAAATGACACCATGGTTGATGAAATCTGTCTTGTGGTTGTTGTTTAATCTTTATTTTCAGTTTTGTGTTAATGATATGCTTATGCTCCGGGGCAACCTGGAGGTGGGTTTTCATGTGGTGCTCTGCTTAGCTATTCATAATGCAGCCTGCTGACAGGTCACTGATCCCTCACTGACCTGCCCCCTAGTTTACATAATTAATATCTGTATATACTTAAACTATACTTCTGCAGGCAGGTACCAGCCGTGGCATAATCGCATGTTTAGTGTGGCAACAATACATTTTATTCATGTTATTCAGCAAGTAGCAGCTATCACTGTATATAGCTGTGATCTGATAGCTGCTATTATGCAGGTATGGGCGGCACCATCTTCGAGGAGGATTTTTTTTTCTTCTCCAGTAAGATGGCGCTGCCTGCGCCTGCACAGTAGCAGCTCTCGGCGATCTCCATACACACCGATAGCTGCTACTGCACAGGCACAGCGGGTGCCATTTTCAAAATGATTTTTTTTTTTTTTTTTACACTTGCTCCATAACACCATGAATGCTTATTAACTGGAGACTAAACATGCGATTATGCCTCAACTGGCACCCGCCTGCTGAGGCGGTTTTTGCTTTTTTCTTCAGTATGTTAGGTATTCATTATGCAAACTAGGGGGCAGGTCAGTGAGGGATCACTAACCTGTCAGCAGTCTTCATTATGAATACCTAATCAGGGCATCACATGAAGACACCCCCACAGGCTGCCCCGGAGCATGGGCATATCATTAACTGAAAACTGAAAATAAAGATTAAACAACAACCACAAGACAGATTTCATCAACCAAGGTATAATTATAATCAGTATAACAGCGCCGACCTGACAGTGTGTGTAGGTTACTGTGTACAATCCTGCTGACAGGTTCCCTTTAACTATTAAAGAGTAACTAATCATATATATATATATATATGTATATATATATATATATATATAATGCAACAAGGAGGCAGCACATTCAAATTAGTGAAAATGTAAGGATCATCTATTCACCAACACTCGCTATGTTTCAGCCCTCTCTATGAGGCCTTTTTCAAGCGGACAGGACTGCTTTCTTACTATTTTCATATCTTTGATAAGAAGCTTTGCTGCAGAACTTCTGTATGTGTATATATATATATATATATATATATATACATATATATAAACACACACACACAATTCTGTCCAACATGAGACTTTATAAATCACTTTATTAGGAGATTTGTCTTCAATTCGGTAAACAGTTGCATATAACAGGTTTCCAAGTCCCTGCTTTAGCCCCCAGTCTGTTCGCTTCCCTTTAGCTAAATTAATATAAGAATGTGCTCACTTGGAGTACAGATGATGGCAGTGAAAGTGTCAGCTCGACATCTGTGCCTCAGTAACTCTGGGGATAATCTTCTGGAGGAGAAGTTCTGATAACAACTGCACTTAGGAGCCGACTCTTTCACTGCCATCATCTGTACTCCAAATGTATATGCATGTATATCCAAATGGATATCAGTGCAGCTAAGGGCAGGTAAATAGACTGAGAAAAGCAAGGGTATGAAAGCCACTAGCAGTTTCCTATAGGAATGAAGACAAGTCCCCTAATAAAGTGATTTGCAAAGTTTCATAACTTTCTATGCTGGGCAAATATATTAAAAAAATGAAAGTTTAGTTATTCTTTAATCATGTTACCTACAAATTTTATATAAGTTTGAAAAATTTAACCACCTATTTAATTGTAAAAGTTTTAGATAAGTGTAAAACTGTTTTAAGTGCAGAAAAATAAACCCATATAAAAAAAGAAAGAAAATTCTCTAAAATTTCAATGATGAGTGTACGGACTACTGCCCCTGGCTTTGTGTGTACGAACACCATGTGGTGACGCTGTTCTGTGTGGGGAGAATAAATATTTCTGTATTACGCTGACTTTACAAGTTCTCATGAAAAAAGTCAGAGATGAGCAAAAATTTACAAAAACATGAGCCTCCCAAATCTATGGGTTTGTGGACCTCACTGTAATATGGACATCTGCAAGACCTATCAGACCTATCAAACATTGAATTTAATCATGGAATAAATGTGAATTATTTTAGATTAGATTATATGCTGATGAAAACAGCTAAGGAAGAATAGTAATTAATTACCTACATAAATAAATCATAATTCAGTCATTAAAACAGCAGTACCCTAAAACGAAGGCGCTCGGGGAGATATCCGTGAGCAGAGCACATACATTACTGCAGTCTCCAGTTTGCACCGGAATCTGACCACGCTGCACTGCCGTAGCGAATACCGCTCCATTGATCCCCTACAGTATGTGAATGGAGATTGGTACGTGTTATCGCTGGATCACTAAACTCTCATCCTGAAGTAGAAAGCAGCGACCGGACTTGCTGTAAATGTAGAAAAAAATTATAATTGATCCCTGTAAAAATTGGTATCAGTTCTATATATGTGCACACTGCTTACAGTCAGTTATGGTAGTTAGACTGCAGAATTAATGATGCCTGAAGAATGTTTAGTAGTGCTTAAAGACAAAACCACAAGAATAAAGCATTAAATATTTATTATTACTTTTAGGATTAAAATTGACATTAGCTTGCTGTGTTATTTTTTACATGTACATTTTTCATTGATAGTGCCCTGTTATCTATATAATTATGAGGTTACTGCATTTTATATCTATGTGTATACCGCTTTCCTACAATTCCTAAAGTAACCAGTAGGTGGCAGACAATATCTCCCACTTTGACACTAAAAGGCGAGTGACGGGAATGGAGCGCACGTTCATGTACATTACTCCTGTAAGCCTGCGTTTTACACAAGCGACATGCGTTGGCCGCCTCAATTCCAGATTTTCCATGGGTTTAGCATACAGTAAATGACAAGCTCAGAGATCTTTGATGAGAGCTGGGTAAGAGTGTGAGTTGTAATTGCAATGAGAGACCCAATAGATTCCTTAAGCGGAGGACTTCATTCTCAAGTATTTTTACTAAAGCAGTATTACTGCAAAAGTGTTACTTACTTTTTTGGCTATAGAGATATAGAAACCAATTTAGTTTTTGTCTTTTATTTCCCTCCAGCTGTATTTACTATGCAATTCCTTTTTTCTAAAGATGTCCTAAGAAAGAAGTGCTATCCATTGCATTCTTTGTATTCCTGTACAGTGAGATGTAGTTTACTCTCTAGGTGTGCCTCATATTTTCCCCCGATCCTCCCTTATCCTTAGCCTGGTTTCTTTTTTCACTGTTTGTAAATGCCTGCATTTATTCTGTCGATCTGACATGTACAAAGTGTAATAAAAATTTTTAAAAAGGTAATAAATTATATTTATAAGCAACCATCAGTTGTCTGACGCTGTTCATTTTCTACGTATCAAAAAAATAAAATAAAAGATTAAAACAGAGTGAAAAATGTTATCCAAGTGTTATTTAAACCAGATGCATAGTTTCACAAAGGTAGAAAAAAATCTGTGACCAGTGGATGGGAGCCTGGTAAATTACCATTCTTCTGCCACCGTCACAAGGTCATCTCTTGATTAGCTGAGCTGGCACAAAGTCATCATTGTAGCGGGGAGCACAGACAACATCGTGTCAGCCAAGCTAATCAAAAGCAGATCCAGGGATGGCATACCACTGGTGAAATTTTTGCCATTACACAGGGGTCCAAACACATATTATTGAATTGCAAAGGGCCCATTTAGTGTTTTCGCACAGGGTCCCTCTTCTATCTATGCCTCCCCCTGAGCTAACCCAGATCACAGTCATTTAATGCTTTAGATTGTATACTGTCATACTTATTTTTATACTAGTACTAATAATCAGTGAGTATATGGTTGCCATAATACTGCGGGATTGTGGGGCTTCATTATACTGTATGGGGCTGCTGCATCATATTCTATGAGGGTGCTACATTATACTTTATGGGGTGGCTGCATTATACTCTTTGGGGTGGCTGCATTATAATCTATAGGGTGGCTGAGTAATTCTCTGAGAGGGGCCACATTATACTCTGGGGGGACTGCACTACACTCTATTGGGTGGCTGCATTATACTCTATGGGGTGACTGCATTATGCTCTGGGGGGCCTGCATTATACTCTGAGGGTGGCTGCATTATAGCCTATGAGGTGGCTGTATTATACTACATGCGAGGGGCTGCATTATACTCTATCGAGGACTATGGAGTACATTATGCTATATGAGGGCTGCATTATACTATATGGGGACTGCATTATACTCTATTAACCCCTTTCTGACATTAGATGTACTATCCCGTCGAGGTGGGGTGGGCCCCTATGACCACCGACGGGATAGTACGTCATATGGGATCGGCAGCGCTCACGGGGGGAGTGCCGCCGATCGCGGCCGGATGTCAGCTGCCTATCGCAGCTGACATCCGGCACTATGTGCCAGGAGCGGTCACGGACCGCCCCCCGGCACATTAACCCCCGGCACACCGCGATCAAAGATGATCACGATGTGCCAGCGGTACAGGGAAGCATCGCGCAGGGAGGGGGCTCCCTGCGGGCTTCCCTGAGCCCCCCGCAGCAACGCGATGTGATCCCGTTGCTGCGACGGTCTCCTCACCTCCCTGCCTGCTCCAGCCCTGGATCCAAGATGGCCGCGGATCCGGTTCCTGGCGGAAGGGAGGTGGCTTCACAGAGCCTGCTCAGAGCAGGCACTGTGAAGCCTGCACTGCTGCATGTCAGATCGGTGATCTGACAGAGTGCTGTGCAAACTGTCAGATCATCGATCTGTGATGTCCCCCCTGGGACAAAATAAAAAAGTTTAAAAAAATTTTTCAAAATGTGTAAAAAAAAATAAAAAAAAATATTCCTAAATAATGAAAAAAAAAAAAAAATTATTCCCATAAATACCTTTCTTCATCTAAATAAAAAAAACAAAAACAATAAAAGTACACATATTTAGTATCGCCGCGTCTGTAATGACCCGACCTATAAAACTGGCCCACTAGTTAACCCCTTCAGTAAACAGCGTAAGAAGAAAAGAAAAAAAAACGAGGCAAAAACAACGCATTATTATCATACCGCCGAACAAAAAGTGGAATGACACGCGATCAAAAAGACAGATATAAATAACCATGGTACCGCTGAAAGAAATAATTATTTTTTCTGTAAAATAGTTTTTATCGTATAAAAGCGCCAAAACATAAAAAAAATATAAATGAGGTGTCGCTGTAATCGTACTGACCCAAAGAATAAAACTGCTTTATCAATTTTACCAAACGCGGAACGGTATAAACGCCTCCCCCAAATGAAATTCATGAATAGCTGTTTTTTGTCATTCTTCCTCACAAAAATCGGAATAAAAAGCGATCAAAAAATGTCACATGCCCGAAAATGTTACGAATAAAAACGTCAACTCGTCCCACAAAAAACAAGACCTCACATGACTCTGTGGACCAAAATATGGAAAAATTATAGCTCTCAAAATGTGGTAACGCAAAAAATATTTTTTGCAATAAAAAGCGTCTTTCAGTGTGTGACGGCTGCCAATCATAAAAATCAGCTAAAAAACCCGCTATAAAAGAAAATCAAACCTCCCTTCATCACCCCCTTAGTTAGGGAAAAATTAAAAAAATGTATTTATTTCCATTTTCCCATTAGGGCTAGGGTTAGGGTTAGGGCTAGGGTTAGGGCTTGGGTTAGGGCTAGGGTTAGGGTTAGGGCTAGGGTTAGGGCTAGGGTTAGGGTTAGGGCTAGGGTTAGGGCTAGGGTTAGGGCTAGGGCTAGGGTTAGGGTTGGGGCTACAGTTAGGGTTGGGGCTAAAGTTAGGGTTAGGGTTTAGATTACATTTACAGTTGGGAATAGGGTTGGGATTAGGGTTAGGGGTGTGTCAGGGTTAGAGGTGTGGTTAGGGTTACCGTTGGAATTAGTGTTAGGGGTGTGTTTGGATTAGGGTTTCAGTTATAATTGGGGGGTTTCCACTGTTTAGGCACATCAGGGGCTCTCCAAACACGACATGGCGTCCGATCTCAATTCCAGCCAATTCTGCGTTGAAAAAGTAAAACAGTGCTCCTTCCCTTCCGAGCTCTCCCGTGTGCCCAAACAGGGGTTTACCCCAACATATGGGGTATCAGCGTACTCAGGACAGATAGGATAACAACCTTTGTGGTCCAATTTCTCCTGTTACCCTTGGGAAAATACAAAACTGGGGGCTAAAAAATAATTTTTGTGGGAAAAAAAAAAGATTTTTTATTTTCACGGCTCTGCGTTATAAACGGTAGTGAAACACTTGGGGGTTCAAAGTTCTCACAACACATCTAGATGAGTTCCCTGGGGGGTCTAGTTTCCAATATGGGGTCACTTGTGGGGGGTTTCTACTGTTTAGGTACATTAGGGGCTCTGCAAACGCAATGTGACGCCTGCAGACTATTCCATCTAAGTCTGCATTCCAAATGGAGCTCCTTCCCTTCCTAGCCCTCCTATGCGCCCAAACAGTGGTTCCCCCCACTTATGGGGTATCAGCGCACTCAGGACAAATTGGGCAACAAATTTTTGGGTCCAATTTCTCCTATTAAACTTGGGAAAATACAAAACTGGGGGCTAAAAAATAATTTTTGTGGGAAAAAAATTTAGTTTTATTTTTACGGCTCTGTATTATAAACTTCTGTGAAGCTCTTGGTGGGTCAAAGCGCTCACTACACATCTAGATAAGTTCCTTAGGGGGCCTACTTTCCAAAATGGTGTCACTTGTGGGGGGTTTCCACTGTTTAGGTACATTAGGGGCTCTGCAAACGCAATGTGACACCTGCAGACCATTCCATCTAAGTCTGCATTCCAAATGGCGCTCCTTCCCTTCCGAGCCCTCCCATGCGCCCAAACAGTGGTTCCCCCCACATATTGTGCATAATCGCACTCAGGACAAATTGGGCAACAAATTTTGGGGTCCAATTTCTCCTGTTACTCTCGGGAAAATGCAAAACTGGGGGCTAAAAAATAATTTTTGTGGGAAAAAATTTTTGTTTTATTTTTACGGCTCTGCATTATAAACTTCTGTGAAGCCCTTGGTGGGTCAAAGCGCTCAAAACACATCTAGATAAGTTCCTTAGGGGGTCTACTTTCCAAAATGGTGTCACTTGTGGGTTTTCAATGTTTAGGCACATCAGTGGCTCTCCAAACGCAACATGGCGTCCCATCTCAATTCCTGTCAATTTTGCATTGAAAAGTCAAATGGCGCTCCTTCCTCTCCGAGCTCTGTCATGCGCCCAAACAGTGGTTTACCCCCACATATGGGGTATCAGCGTACTCAGGACAAATTGTACAACAACTTTTGGGGTCCAATTTCTTCTCTTACCCTTGGGAAAATAAAAAATTGGGGGCGAAAATATAATTTTTGTGAAAAAATATTATTTTTTATTTTTACGGTTCTGCATTATAAACTTCTGTGAAGCACTTGGTGGGTCAAAGTGCTCACCACACCTCTAGATAAGTTCCTTAGGGGGTCTACTTTCCAAAATGGTGTCACTTGTGGGGGGTTTACATAGTAACATAGTAACATAGTAACATAGTTAGTAAGGCCGAAAAAAGACATTTTGTCCATCCAGTTCAGCCTATATTCCATCATAATAAATCCCCAGATCTATGTCCTTCTACAGAACCTAATAATTGTATGATACAATATTGTTCTGCTCCAGGAAGACATCCAGGCCTCTCTTGAACCCCTCAACTGAGTTCGCCATCACCACCTCCTCAGGCAAGCAATTCCAGATTCTCACTGTCCTCACAGTAAAGAATCCTCTTCTATGTTGGTGGAAAAACCTTCTCTCCTCCAGACGCAAAGAATGCTCCCTTGTGTCCGTCACCTTCCTTGGTATAAACAGATCCTCAGCGAGATATTTGTATTGTCCCCTTATATACTTATACATGGTTATTAGATCGCCCCTCAGTCATCTTTTTTCTAGACTAAATAATCCTAATTTTGCTAATCTATCTGGGTATTGTAGTTCTCCCATCCCCTTTATTAATTTTGTTGCCCTCCATTGTACAATCCCTAGTTCCATTATATCCTTCCTGAGCACCGGTGCCCAAAACTGGACACAGTACTCCATGTGCGGTCTAACTAGGGATTTGTACAGAGGCAGTATAATGCTCTCATCATGTGTATCCAGACCTCTTTTAATGCACCCCATGATCATGTTTGCCTTGGCAGCTGCTGCCTGGCACTGGCTGCTCCAGGTAAGTTTATCATTATCTAGGATCCCCAAGTCCGTCTCCCTGTCAGATTTACCCAGTGGTTTCCCGTTCAGTGTGTAATGGTGATATTGATTTCTTCTTCCCATGTGTATAACCTTACATTTATCATTGTTAAACCTCATCTGCCACCTTTCAGCCCAAGTTTCCAACTTATCCAGATCCATCTGTAGCAGAATACTATCTTCTCTTGTATTAACTGCTTTACATAGTTTTGTATCATCTGCAAATATTGATATTTTACTGTGTGTTTCAATGTTTAGGCACATCAGTGGCTCTCCAAATGCAACATGGCGTCCCATCTCAATTCCTGTCAATTTTGCATTGAAAAGTCAAACGGCGCTCCTTCCCTTCCGAGCTCTCCCATGCGCCCAAACAGTGGTTTACCCCCACATATGGGGTATCAGCGTACTCAGGACAAATGGTACAACAACTTTTGGGGTCCAAATTCTTCTCTTCCCCTTGGGAAAATAAAAAATTGGGGGCGAAAAGATAATTTTTGTGAAAAAATATGATTTTTTATTTTTACGGCTCTGCATTATAAACTTCTGTGAAGCACTTGGTGGGTCAAAGTGCTCACCACACCTCTAGATAAGTTCCTTAGGGGGTCTACTTTCCAAAATGTTGTCACTTGTGGGGGGTTTCAATGTTTAGGCACATCAGGGGCTCTCCAAACGCAACATGGTGTACCATCTCGATTCCAGTCAATTTTGCATTGAAAAGTCAAACGGCGCTCCTTCACTTCCGAGCTCTGTCATGCGCCCAAAAAGTGGTTTACCCCCACATATGGGGTATCGGTGTACTCAGGAAAAATTGTACAACAACTTTTGGGGTCCATTTTCTCCTGTTACCCTTGGTAAAATAAAACAAATTGGAGCTGAAGTAAATTTTTTGTGAAAAAAAGTTAAATGTTCATTTTTATTTAAACATTCCAAAAATTCCTGTGAAGCACCAGAAGGGTTAATAAACTTTTTGAATATGGTTTTGAGCACCTTGAGGGGTGCAGTTTTTAGAATGGTGTCACACTTGGGTGTTTTCTATCATATAGACCCCTCAAAATGACTTCAAATGAGATGTGGTCCCTAAAAAAATGGTGTTGTAAAAATGAGAAATTGCTGGTCAACTTATAACCCTTATAACTCCCTAACAAAAAAAAATTTTGGTTCCAAAATTGTGCTGATGTAAAGTAGACATGTGAGAAATGTTACTTATTAAGTATTAGATTGTGGCCCAATTCTAACGCATCGGGTATTCTAGTATATGCATGTCCCCGTAGTATATGGACAATGATGATTCCAGAATTCGCGGCAGACTGTGCCCGTCGCTGATTGGTCAAGGCAACCTTTATGACATCATCGTCGCCATGGCAACCATTATGACATCTACGTCGATACTGTGCCCATCGCTGAATCAGAAACGTGGGATTTCTATGTCCTTTATGACATCATCATCGCTGTGCCCATTGCTGATTGGTCGATGCCTGGCGGCCTCGACCAATCAGAGATGCGGGATGTCTACGTACTTTATGACATCATCGTCGCTGTGCCCGTCGCTGATTGGTCGAGGCCTGCCGGCCTCGACCAATCAGAGGCGCGGGATTTCTAAGTCGATACTGTGCCCGTCGCTGATTGGTCGAGGCCTGGCGGCCTTGACCAATCAGAGAAGCGGGATTTCCAGGACAGACAGACAGACAGACGGAAAAACCCTTAGACAATTATATATATAGATTTTTTGTGACATCTCTCTGTGATTTAATTGCATAAAAATTCAAAGTTGGAAAATTGCGAAATTTTCATAATTTTTGCCAAATTTCCGTTTTTTTCACAAATACACACAGGTACTATCAAAGAATTGTTACCACTATCATGAAGTACAATATGTCCTGAGAAAACAATGTCAGAATCACTGGGATCCGTTGAAGCGTTCCAGAGTTATAACCTCATAAAGGGACAGTGGTCAGAATTGTAAAAATTGGCCCGGTCATTAGCGTGCAAACCACCCTTGGGGGTAAAGGGGTGAAGGATTATGTGGAATGCATTATACTATATGAATGACTATGGAGTGCATTATACTATGGGGAGTGCATTGTACTTTATGGAGGACAATAAGATGCATTATACTATCTTGACTACTATGGGGAGTGCTTTATAGAATAGGAAGGATATGGGCTGTGCATTATACTATATGGATGACTATTTGATGCATTATTCTGTATGGAGGACTATGGGGTGTGTATTATGTTATATGGAAGACTATGGAATGCATTATACTATGTGGAGGACTATGGGGTGTATCATACAAAAGAAGCTAAATGCTGCCTATTCGTCAAGTAATAGGATTGCTTACTATATTGACTATATGTTGACTATATGTTGATTAACTATAGAACAATAAAAACTCAAGAGGGTATTATCCAAATGACAGAGTTTAGGAAAAAGGCGGAACTGCTTACCTGATGTGTGTGTTTGTGTTAAACAAAACACTGTACACGTATCAAATCAGGATCCCAGCTGCTGCAGCTCCACAAGTTAGCAACTCAACCTAGTATTAGAATATTCGGAAGTTGTGGGTAATGTGCGTTGCTAGAGTTATATTCAACAAAGGATAACTAACTTTGTGGTCCTCCAGAAGAAGAAGTAAGGATATTTCAAAACGCGTAGAAAATAAACCGCACTGTTACCCTCTCTTGATTAGACTACTTTGTCTGCAGCACAGATTACCTACAACTTCCAAATACTTGAATATCACAGTAAGATCAGCAACTATGAGCAGCACAGACTGATAATGCGCGTGTTGTAACTAGCTCTCCATTACTCTAGATCCTTCTCCCATAGGGACCTAGTTATGGGTTCAACCTCTGTGACTAGGAACATTCCACTGGTGACGATTGTCTGGCTCAATTATTGAGTGCTAAAACAAATATGTTCACTTACATCTTGTAAAGGTACCTTCACACTGAGCAACTTTACAACGAGAACGACAACGATCCGTGACGTTGCAGCGTCCTGGATAGTGATCTTGTTGTGTTTGACACGCAGCAGCGATCAGGATCCCGCTGTGACATCGCTGGTCGGAGCTGAAAGTCCAGAACTTTATTTGGTCGTCAGATCGGCGTGATTTGTCATGTTTGACAGCAAAAGCAACGATGCCAGCAAAGTTTTAACACGGAGCTAACAACCGGCGAGAACCATAAGTACGTCACTGGATCGCTCCTGCATCGTTCTGTGTTGCCGTGTTTGACGTCTCCTAGCGACCTAAACAGCGACGCTGCAGCGATCGGCTCGTTGTCTATATTGCTGCAGCGTCGCTTAGTGTAATGGTACCTTTACTGAAGGACAATTCTAGCTTGAAGGATTTATCATCGTTCATCATTCCACTGAATGGATGACAAATGTTTAATCTGTGGGATCTGATAAGTAGGATCCCGATTCCCTGCTATCACACCCACAAGACTATAGCTAGGAGGACTTTGAAGGGAGCAGAATCTGAGCTTGCACCATGCAACTTTATCAAAGTCATGTAAAGCATCAGGACTCTAACCAATCTAGCAGTTTTCACCTTGCCAGTGAATTGTTGGAGAGGTGACATCGTTAATTAAGACTGGAATACCCCTTGTTTTAAATCATGTTATGAGTAATGCAGATCAAAGGCTAGGGGCATTAGATCACTGTCTGTACCCCTCGCTGTGAACAGGTAATTGATGCAGGTAATCTGATGCAGAACAGGCATGGAGTGAATACAGAGTAATTAACAAGTAGCTGACAGTTGTTGGAAGGGCGAACTTGGACTGTGTACATATACCCTAATTACTGAAGAGGTACTAATCAATGCAAGGTGAAGATACCAACCCTGAAGGATGACTGTACAACTCCATATCAGAGACCTCACATGGTAATGGAAGTAAATTATTTTCCTATGTAACCACAATCCTGGGTGAAGGCGAGAATAGCTTGGTAGTGTTACCATGTTGGCGTGTGTGCTAGTGTATGACCCAGTGCAGGTATCTAGCTGGCCTATCAAAAAAGCAAGTGGTGACAGTGAAAAGTGTGATGTGAATGCGAGAACTGACTGCGGGGTGCGTTTAGCTTTTAGCCAGTAGAGATGACTGAACTTGTTCGGAAAACGTTCACCAATCTCAAATTTGGCAAGAACATAGCACATTTGGATTCATGTTTGTTTTTTACTTAAAGTCGGCAAAATTCGGTCACAGTTCGGCATTTCCACTAATTCTTTTGTCATGACTTTGGCCAGGACAGTGGTGCTGTATGATTAGCAGGGGGGATGCAGAGACATGTTTTGATGAGGAAAGGGGGGTGTTTAGGTCAGAGGAGCTGCGTAGTGTAATTTAAAAAAAAAATTATTTAATAACCTAATGTGTGTACATTCTAGCAGCCAATCAGGGTGCATAAATCATCCACAATGTCATGACACATAGTCTTCTTTGATTGGCTGCCGAAGTCACATGTCCCTGGCCATATGAATTGCGAACATCTTGTTTTGCTGGCGTCATTATCTCAGTGTCATACTGCAAAGAGGCCCATCGATGACCCCATCATGTGATTGCAGGTCACCAATAGGTTGGCATTACAACCAGAAGTCTCCAGCAGATGTCTATGTTTGTCACTGCCGAATTGCTATGAGCGCCACCGGGTGGTTGGCGCTCATAGCAAGTGAGCATTTCTGCTACATACAGGCGATCTGATCGCCTGTATGTTGCACAGCCTATTGGATTATGGCAACTTCTAGTCTCCCATGAAGACTATTGAGGCATGCCAAAAGTTAGAAAAAAAGGTATTTAAAAATACTAAAAAAAATAAAAAAATCTAAAAGTTCAAATCAACTCCCTTTCGCCCCATTCAAAATAAAACAATACAAAAATCAAACATACACATATTTAGTATCGCCACATTCAGAATCGTCCAATCTATCAATATAAAAAAGAATGAACCTGACCGCTAAACGACGCAATGAGAAATAAAGACAAAACGCCAGAATTATGTTTTTTTGGTCACCTCAGTGAGCGATCAAAGGATCATATCTACAACAAAATGGTACCGTTAAAATCATCAGCTCGGCATGCAAAATATAAGCCCTCACCCAACCCAATATCATGAAAAATTGAGATGCAATGGGTATCTGAAAATGGCGCAATTTTTTTCCTTTTTTTAACAAACATTGGAAAAAATGTTCCCACTTAAATAAAAAAGAACCTAGACATCTTTGGTGTCTATGAACTTGTAATGACCTGGGGAATCATAATGGCACGTTAGTTTTAGCATTTAGTGAACATGGTAAAAAAAACAAAAAACAAATTTGGGATGGCACTTTTTTTGCACTTTCACAGCACTTGGAGTTTTTTTTCCCATTTTTGAGTACAAGATATGGTAAAACCAATGGTGTCTTTCAAAAGTACAATTTTTCCTGCAAAAAAAGGCCTTCACATGGGCATTTTGACCCAAAAATAAAAAAAGTTATGGCTCTGGTAATAAGGAGAGCAAGAAATGAAAATGCAAAATCAAGGGGTTAAAATCATTAGGTATAACAGTGTTGTTCAGGCACACTATCTAAGAAAATAAATAGTGATTGTTCAAGGTTGTGAAAACAGCAGGTCACAAGAGGGGAAGGGTACATACAACATAAGTGGGAAAAAGCAAGGTCGTGGTGGAAGGGGGAATAGGCTTGGTGTTCGACGTGTACATGGGTTAGGGGTTAATGCTAGTGAAAACTCAACTGAACAAACACCATCTCATCCTATCCAAAGACAGCTGACAACATCTGTTACAGGATGGGCTATTAAACTCCCTTTCTTTGGCAGTCGCACAGCAGTCTGCCTTGTAGATGAGGCTCCGAAAGAGCATGTGCTCCAGTGGATGACAGGTGCTGCATCAAATGGCCTCTCCTCCTCTTCCTCCAGCTTAACGTCACACACAGTATAATCCTCAGAGATGGCACCCCAATCACTCTTGTTTCCCTCCACATCACAAATTTTGAAACTCCCAACTGACTGTGGGGAGCCACAGATGGGCCATTCTGCAGAGCTGTTCACACACTCTATTCCATGGGCATCAGAGGACTGCTCCAAAGATTCACAGAATCCAGAGGAGGAAACCATCTGCACCGAT
Source organism: Ranitomeya imitator (assembly GCF_032444005.1). Taxonomy (NCBI): domain Eukaryota; kingdom Metazoa; phylum Chordata; class Amphibia; order Anura; family Dendrobatidae; genus Ranitomeya; species Ranitomeya imitator. The sequence goes on along the minus strand of NC_091282.1, from coordinate 931,335,942 downwards.
ACCCAAAATCTTTTCATGTTGGATCCGGGATCAGACAAAGAAGAGTCTGAGCAGAATCCAGACTCTCATCCCCAAATGTTAACCACCGGGGGTGGAGGTGAGTCTGATGAGACTCAGATACCAGAGGTGCATGCGTACTGTACAGTGGTGGCAAGGCAGGAAGAGGAGGAGGCTGACTCTCAGGGTGAGGAGTGTGAGAACAGAGAGGATGATGATGAGGTTATAGGTCCCACTCGGTGTGAATCCAGAGTTATGCAGCTGAGTAGCTCAGCAGAGGTAGGAGAGGATGAGGAAGATGAGGTTATGTTGCGGCTTCCCGCATAGACACAAAGTAATGCAACCACAACAAGCACCTCAGCCACAACTCTGGCTGTGGCCAGCACTAGTCACAAGTGTGCAGTTCGCAGGGGCACAAGAGTTTCCTAGCCTGGTCCTTTTTTTGAGACCGCAATGGATGATTTAACTCATGTTATCTGAAACAAAGTTGCAAAAAAAAACTTCAGTAGTTGCAAAAGCTTCAATAATTTAACAACTGCATGCATGAACCGACACATGCTTGATCAACATGCCTTAGTCTGGAAATCTCACTGCTCTAAAATGCTAACTAGTGGGCCTCGCCAACCACTAGCTGTCCCATCAGCCACATCTGCTGCTTCATCCTCCTCTGTCATCATGCCAAGTGTTCTCACACAGGTCTCTGGCCGCTGAAAATCAACTTGTTTACCCACTAGAGTCAGGGTGAGTGAGAGCCTATCAGCTGATATGGAAGTGGAGATGTCTGCTGTTTTTGTGTCATCTAGCACAACAGATCTTTATCAATCCACCATAACATCTACGCCTTCACCTCACTCACAGTCCAGCAGTTTGTCCTGTTCATCTTACTCCACCCTCTCTCAGCTCAGCACAGTGCCCTAGATCCCGCAGTTGTGATCAGTACCAGTGGCCCAGTTGCCATTACTTCTCTAAGAAAGCTGTGCCTGCGCCAAACCAGCATGTCGCAGACATCACCCCTTCCCTGAAAAAAATCTATGACTGCCAGGGTGCATTTTAGCACTGATACCTGGGTGAGTGAACATGGGCAGGGGCGTTACACCACACTGACTGAGCACTAAGTGACTCTTGTGGCTGTGGGGGCAGGGGGTCAAGAGGCTGCTCACAAGTCTTTGAATCCCCAACCTCTCCCTTAATCAGACATGCATTCCAACAGTGCAGATACATAGTGGATGCTTTCCTGAAACGGAAAGTACTTGCAAGCAGCATAATACAAAGAATAGCAGGTAATAGCAGGTAATCCTGCTATTCTTTGTATTGTGCTGCTTGCAAGTACTTTCCGTTTCAGGAAAGCATCCACTATGTATTTCCTTTAAGTAGAGGGCTTTTCGGTCTCTTTCGTCCCGCTACATTTAGCCCAACTTGGGTCTCTCCCTAAGGTGGCTAGCATATATGTATCGCTTGCTCACCGAGCCCCACTCCATACAGCCAACCAATTCCAGCCCTGTGCTGATGAGGGCCTAAAGCCCGAAACACGTGTCCACAGGTAGGAATTGGTTGGCTGTGTAAATTTAGAAACTAATCCGCAGCATTGCACGCTTGGCGGTTCAAAGCGCTGTGGATTAGACAGGGGTGGAAAGAGATGATTTGCATAGCTCTACTGCAAAGGATTCTGGGTAAACCTGCTATTCTTTGTATTATGCTGCTTGCAAGTACTTTCCGCTTCAGGAAAGCATCCACTATGTATTTCCTTTAAGTAGAGGGCTTTTCGGTCTCTTTCGTCCCGCTACATTTAGCCCAACTTGGGTCTCTCCCTAAGTTGGCTAGCATATATGTAACAGTGCAGATAGAATCCCCCCTCCTCTCTACTGCGCAGCCATGGCTCATCACAATCACACAGTGAAAAAAATTAACATGCCTTGGAGAGTGAAGTCACACAGCTCAAGAGCTGTGGACAGCTATCCAGGCCTAGTTAGAGCAATGGCTGTCTCCAAGGAACCTGGAGCCAAGGATGGCAGTGTGCGATAACAGTACAAACCTGGTGGCGAACCTACCCCTGGGCAACCACACACATGCATGGCATTGCTTACATCCTGGTGGTACAGAAATTTCTCCTCCACTATCCTGGCCAGGATGCGCTGCTGCAGAAAGCATAGTCACTCTGTGCTTACTTCCGATGATAGCACCATGCAGGTCATCGACTTGCATCACTACAGAGGTCTTTCGGCCTACCGGTTAACTGTTTAATTTGCAATGTTCCATTATGGTGGAATTCCACTTTGAAAATGTTATAGCAGCTATAGAAGCTGTGTTGAGCCATTGTGCAGTATGCTTTTTTTGCATAGCCTAGGCCAATGCACTACGGACGTGGTACAAAGCACGTTAGCGGAATGGGCACTGATGAAAGACCTCTGCACCCTTCTGCACAGTTTTGAAATGGCTACTAAGTTGGTTAGCACTGACAATGTCATCATAAGCATCACTTTTCCTGTCATCTACATTCTGGACCACATTTTGAATAGTCTGCGTGAGGTGGTGACCCCAGAGGAGGAGGTGGAAACAGAGGAGGATGCATAAGGAAAAACAATATCTCAAATTTCTGGACTATTGTCGCACAGGCGGGTGCCATGGGAGGGTGGCTTACAGCTATCAAGGAGGCTCATGGTACCAGAAAAGCTGTTAGTGAAGGTGCAGGAGCCAAGGAATAAATGGAGGAGGACAAGGAGGAAGAGGTGATGGACGTGCAACAGTGAGGTGATGAAGAGGATAATGATGCAATCTCTGTTGTGCATGGTTGTTGGGAGGGGTAGAGGAAGAAACCTTGAGAATTACACTGCCAACAGTACACCATGGACTTGGACTTCATGAGCGCCTTCTTGCTGCACTATCTTCAACATGATACCTGTATTCTTAGGGTTAGAAATAATGCTGACTGCTGGGATGCGCATCTGTTAGATCCATGGTACAAGAGTAAATTTTGCCAGATGTTTCCCCCCATGGAAAGGGACGCACGCATGCTGGAGTATTGAAACATGCTTGTAGATAATCTTAAGAGTGGTTTTCCCCAAGACAGCGGTGAGGCATCGCAGTTCTAGACATCCAACCCCGGGAATGTCAAGGTGTGATCACAAAAATATTAGCTGCAGCATCAGTGTAAGTGGCATAAGCAATTTCTATGAATCATTTCACACATTTTTTAGAAAAAGACCACCAAGATAAATAATCCAAGGGTATAATTGTTTAAAGGGACACTGTCACCTGAATTTGGAGGGAACAATCTTCAGCCATGGAGGTGGGGTTTTGGAGTTTTTGATTCACCCTTTCCTTACCCGCTGGCTGCATGCTGGCTGCAATATTGGATTGAAGTTCATTCTCTGTCCTCCGTAGTACATGCCTGCACAAGATAACAGCCTGGCATTGGTGCTCTAAAGCTCAGGGCACTGCTATGATATAAGTACTTTGCTACTGATGTTGTAATATGAAGACACAAAAGAGAATAGTAAAACCAAAAACACTCAGTTTGAAAAAATGTTGCAGTAATCCGCAAGTGCTAGTAAAAGATGTAAAAAACAGGGTATTTGGTTGATACGTTTTTTGCAAAAAATGTATACTAAGCTGCTCTACCAATCTTCACGGTATACCCTTATCAGAGCAGTCCTAACTAATGTATGCAATCCCTATCTGATGTATTTAAAAACCTGATCATCTGTATATAACCTGTGTGAACAGGGTTCAGAGAGGAAAAATCCATGTGTGCATACAGGGTAGAACAGCTTTTGTGCAGATAGCCCAAGAGGAGTGGTGGAACTCCCCAGTCTTGTAGACACAAGAGAACAATTATGGAAACAGGAACACATGGGCTACTTGCACAGTGAACAAGTCTGTATGATCATGTTCACACACCACCAAGAAACCTGAAGACACAAAAGAGAATAGTAAAACCAAAAACACTCAGTTTGAAAAAATGTTGCAGTAATCCGCAAGTGCTAGTAAAAGATGTAAAAAACAGGGTATTTGGTTGATACGTTTTTTGCAAAAAATGTATACTAAGCTGCTCTACCCTTATCAGAGCAGTCCTAACTAATGTATGCAATCCCTATCTGATGTATTTAAAAACCTGATCATCTGTATATAACCTGTGTGAACAGGGTTCAGAGAGGAAAAATCCATGTGTGCATACAGGGTAGAACAGCTTTTGTGCAGATAGCCCAAGAGGAGTGGTGGAACTCCCCAGTCTTGTAGACACAAGAGAACAATTATGGAAACAGGAACACATGGGCTACTTGCACAGTGAACAAGTCTGTATGATCATGTTCACACACCACCAAGAAACCTGAAGACACAAAAGAGAATAGTAAAACCAAAAACACTCAGTTTGAAAAAATGTTGCAGTAATCCGCAAGTGCTAGTAAAAGATGTAAAAAACAGGGTATTTGGTTGATACGTTTTTTGCAAAAAATGTATACTAAGCTGCTCTACCAATCTTCACGGTATACCCTTATCAGAGCAGTCCTAACTAATGTATGCAATCCCTATCTGATGTATTTAAAAACCTGATCATCTGTATATAACCTGTGTGAACAGGGTTCAGAGAGGAAAAATCCATGTGTGCATACAGGGTAGAACAGCTTTTGTGCAGATAGCCCAAGAGGAGTGGTGGAACTCCCCAGTCTTGTAGACACAAGAGAACAATTATGGAAACAGGAACACATGGGCTACTTGCACAGTGAACAAGTCTGTATGATCATGTTCACACACCACCAAGAAACCTGAAGACACAAAAGAGAATAGTAAAACCAAAAACACTCAGTTTGAAAAAATGTTGCAGTAATCCGCAAGTGCTAGTAAAAGATGTAAAAAACAGGGTATTTGGTTGATACGTTTTTTGCAAAAAATGTATACTAAGCTGCTCTACCAATCTTCACGGTATACCCTTATCAGAGCAGTCCTAACTAATGTATGCAATCCCTATCTGATGTATTTAAAAACCTGATCATCTGTATATAACCTGTGTGAACAGGGTTCAGAGAGGAAAAATCCATGTGTGCATACAGGGTAGAACAGCTTTTGTGCAGATAGCCCAAGAGGAGTGGTGGAACTCCCCAGTCTTGTAGACACAAGAGAACAATTATGGAAACAGGAACACATGGGCTACTTGCACAGTGAACAAGTCTGTATGATCATGTTCACACACCACCAAGAAACCTGAAGACACAAAAGAGAATAGTAAAACCAAAAACACTCAGTTTGAAAAAATGTTGCAGTAATCCGCAAGTGCTAGTAAAAGATGTAAAAAACAGGGTATTTGGTTGATACGTTTTTTGCAAAAAATGTATACTAAGCTGCTCTACCAATCTTCACGGTATACCCTTATCAGAGCAGTCCTAACTAATGTATGCAATCCCTATCTGATGTATTTAAAAACCTGATCATCTGTATATAACCTGTGTGAACAGGGTTCAGAGAGGAAAAATCCATGTGTGCATACAGGGTAGAACAGCTTTTGTGCAGATAGCCCAAGAGGAGTGGTGGAACTCCCCAGTCTTGTAGACACAAGAGAACAATTATGGAAACAGGAACACATGGGCTACTTGCACAGTGAACAAGTCTGTATGATCATGTTCACACACCACCAAGAAACCTGAAGACACAAAAGAGAATAGTAAAACCAAAAACATCAGATAGGGATTGCATACATTAGTTAGGACTGCTCTGATAAGGGTATACCGTGAAGATTGGTAGAGCAGCTTAGTATACATTTTTTGCAAAAAACGTATCAACCAAATACCCTGTTTTTTACATCTTTTACTAGCACTTGCGGATTACTGCAACATTTTTTCAAACTGAGTGTTTTTGGTTTTACTATTCTCTTTTGTGTCTTCAGGTTTCTTGGTGGTGTGTGAACATGATCATACAGACTTGTTCACTGTGCAAGTAGCCCATGTGTTCCTGTTTCCATAATTGTTCTCTTGTGTCTACAAGACTGGGGAGTTCCACCACTCCTCTTGGGCTATCTGCACAAAAGCTGTTCTACCCTGTATGCACACATGGATTTTTCCTCTCTGAACCCTGTTCACACAGGTTATATACAGATGATCAGGTTTTTAAATACATCAGATAGGGATTGCATACATTAGTTAGGACTGCTCTGATAAGGGTATACCGTGAAGATTGGTAGAGCAGCTTAGTATACATTTTTTGCAAAAAACGTATCAACCAAATACCCTGTTTTTTACATCTTTTACTAGCACTTGCGGATTACTGCAACATTTTTTCAAACTGAGTGTTTTTGGTTTTACTATTCTCTTTTGTGTCTTCAGGTTTCTTGGTGGTGTGTGAACATGATCATACAGACTTGTTCACTGTGCAAGTAGCCCATGTGTTCCTGTTTCCATAATTGTTCTCTTGTGTCTACAAGACTGGGGAGTTCCACCACTCCTCTTGGGCTATCTGCACAAAAGCTGTTCTACCCTGTATGCACACATGGATTTTTCCTCTCTGAACCCTGTTCACACAGGTTATATACAGATGATCAGGTTTTTAAATACATCAGATAGGGATTGCATACATTAGTTAGGACTGCTCTGATAAGGGTATACCGTGAAGATTGGTAGAGCAGCTTAGTATACATTTTTTGCAAAAAACGTATCAACCAAATACTCTGTTTTTTACATCTTTTACTAGCACTTGCGGATTACTGCAACATTTTTTCAAACTGAGTGTTTTTGGTTTTACTATTCTCTTTTGTGTCTTCAGGTTTCTTGGTGGTGTGTGAACATGATCATACAGACTTGTTCACTGTGCAAGTAGCCCATGTGTTCCTGTTTCCATAATTGTTCTCTTGTGTCTACAAGACTGGGGAGTTCCACCACTCCTCTTGGGCTATCTGCACAAAAGCTGTTCTACCCTGTATGCACACATGGATTTTTCCTCTCTGAACCCTGTTCACACAGGTTATATACAGATGATCAGGTTTTTAAATACATCAGATAGGGATTGCATACATTAGTTAGGACTGCTCTGATAAGGGTATACCGTGAAGATTGGTACAGCAGCTTAGTATACATTTTTTGCAAAAAACGTATCAACCAAATACCCTGTTTTTTACATCTTTTACTAGCACTTGCGGATTACTGCAACATTTTTTCAAACTGAGTGTTTTTGGTTTTACTATTCTCTTTTGTGTCTTCAGGTTTCTTGGTGGTGTGTGAACATGATCATACAGACTTGTTCACTGTGCAAGTAGCCCATGTGTTCCTGTTTCCATAATTGTTCTCTTGTGTCTACAAGACTGGGGAGTTCCACCACTCCTCTTGGGCTATCTGCACAAAAGCTGTTCTACCCTGTATGCACACATGGATTTTTCCTCTCTGAACCCTGTTCACACAGGTTATATACAGATGATCAGGTTTTTAAATACATCAGATAGGGATTGCATACATTAGTTAGGACTGCTCTGATAAGGGTATACCGTGAAGATTGGTAGAGCAGCTTAGTATACATTTTTTGCAAAAAACGTATCAACCAAATACCCTGTTTTTTACATCTTTTACTAGCACTTGCGGATTACTGCAACATTTTTTCAAACTGAGTGTTTTTGGTTTTACTATTCTCTTTTGTGTCTTCAGGTTTCTTGGTGGTGTGTGAACATGATCATACAGACTTGTTCACTGTGCAAGTAGCCCATGTGTTCCTGTTTCCATAATTGTTCTCTTGTGTCTACAAGACTGGGGAGTTCCACCACTCCTCTTGGGCTATCTGCACAAAAGCTGTTCTACCCTGTATGCACACATGGATTTTTCCTCTCTGAACCCTGTTCACACAGGTTATATACAGATGATCAGGTTTTTAAATACATCAGATAGGGATTGCATACATTAGTTAGGACTGCTCTGATAAGGGTATACCGTGAAGATTGGTAGAGCAGCTTAGTATACATTTTTTGCAAAAAACGTATCAACCAAATACCCTGTTTTTTACATCTTTTACTAGCACTTGCGGATTACTGCAACATTTTTTCAAACTGAGTGTTTTTGGTTTTACTATTCTCTTTTGTGTCTTCAGGTTTCTTGGTGGTGTGTGAACATGATCATACAGACTTGTTCACTGTGCAAGTAGCCCATGTGTTCCTGATGTTGTAATATATGTGAACCTGTGAAGTGCTAAATTACTCCATATGGAGTGAAACTCCAATATCACTTGGCTAAGTCATGGTCAGTTATATAAATGCAGATAGTCTCTATTTACTCTAGCTGGATCTATGGGATATATTTTTTACTAAAAAATATTTTTCTGACCCCTATACCAAAGGTGTCTATAACTTAAAATCACTTCATTACGAAATAGCCTTTATTAAGTTAAGAGCTTTGACACCTTCTATATATCTACACATATTTTAAGCATATGTATTGCAGGTCAGTCTAGCTAACAGGGTCTTGTATGTATGTGGTTGGGTTTTTGGGCGCGGGTAGCTAGCAGGGACACATAGGGCCAGGAGGGACAGTCGACGAGAAGTGGGGGCGCCACATCGAATTGTAGGGTGTCAACCTCCATTGACAGGAAGGGTTAGTCTATTAGGACCCCTTCAGGGCGACTTCAGGAATTTTTCACCCTCATACGGTATTTTTGGGCCTTTTTGTCCCTAACTCTACCCAGCTTGGGTGTTGGTAATTTGTGTATTTGCTTGTAATTATTGATAGTATTTTTAAAGTATATCTATTAAAAAATATTTTTAGGGTTTTTTTCTTTTTTGTGGTTGTTCACGCATTTTTTAGACCAGCCCGTTCATCAGCAGAGCAGAGTAGAAGTCTGACACGAGGATGGTGCAGGAGTATCTGGAGCTCAATATCAATTGATCTTCAAAAATGAAAGCATGGCCTGAGTTCATCTGTCACACATTGGAGGTTTTGTCATGCCTGGCAGCCAGCATTCTCTCAGATTGTGTCTTCAGCGCTGCTGGTGGTGTCCTGATGCATAAACACATCCAGCTGTCCTACGAAAAAGTGTGGACTGCCTAACTTTCATCAAAATGAGCAAGTCGTAGATCTCCAATGGCTTTTATACCCCAGTCGCAGACTGGGCATACTAGACAATGGCGTTGTTTTTAGTGTCGTGCATTGATTTCACATTATTGCAGTCTGTGACACCTTTGCTATGGCTTCTGTGGCTGCTGTGCAACTGCTGCACATTTTACAATCAATTTTTTAAAATGTGGAGACTCGACGTTGGGTCTCCATATATTGGGCTGCATGTAGTAGAAGGTGTGTCAGGGGCCTATTTTACTATTTCTACTTTGTGGAAATTTATGCAACTTTAGTGGTGTGTGACAAAAAGAATTTAAATGTGGAGACTTGAAGTTGGGTCTCCATCTGGTGGGTTGTCTGTAGTGGAAGGTGTGTCAGAGGCCTATTATACTATTTCTACACTGTGGAAATTTATGCCACTTTAGTGGTGTGTGACCATATTGCTTGATTAGGGCTCCCAGACAGGCAGGCCTGCACTTACTTTCACTGAACTACCTGTGTCATTTTCCTTAAATTTTTCAAATAGTACTGTATGAAACTGATGTTTGTGCCATATGAGTGTGGCTGGAAAAATAATGTGGAGTTGTTGCATGATGTATCATGGCTCCCAGTTAAGAAAGCTTACACTGCTCTCTTAACCACCAGTTCATCATTGAAACTTTGATTCCAAGCTGTAATTGCTGGGCCAGACCCGGATACCTCATGCATGGCCCATAGCTGACTGCTTCTGTGCCATTATAAGAATTTCTACCGTGTGTCAATTGATTAGTCAACTACCTGTGTAACTTTCCTTACATGTTTCTACCAATAGTACTGTATGAAACTGATGCTTGTGCCATTCAAGTGTAGCTGAAAAAAAAATATGTGGAGGTGCTGCATGAAGTATCAGGGCTCTCAGCTAAAAGGCTTACACTGCTCCCTTAACCACCAGGTCCTTATTGATGCTTCAATTCCAAGCTGTAAATGCTCTTCAAGCTCTTAATACCTCATGCATGGGTCATAGATGACTGTTTCTGTGTCATTAGAAAAGGTTCTACTGAGGGTCAATTGATCAGTCAATTAACTGTGTTACTTTCCTTACATTTTTCTACCAATAGTGCTGTATGAAACTGATGTTTGTGCCATCTGAATGTGACTGGGAAACATACAAAATTTTGATATGTTGCTTGAGGTATCAGGGCTCCCAGCAAAGAAGGCTTGCACCCCTCCCTTAACCAGGTGTTCACTGAAACTTCAATTCAAATTTGTAGATGCTGGCCCCTGATACCTCATGCATAACCCATGTCTAATAACTGCTGTGCCATTTGCCAATTTTTTAGTGTGGGTCAATTGATACCACTTTTCATGGTGTCTGCCCCTGATTTTAGCTGTTTGTGAAGTTTTTTGTCACCTGTTAAGGTGTTGTGTATACGTTTGGTTTGGCCTTCCATTCAATTTAATGGGGTTCGGGTACATTTGTTGAACTGTTCGTCAAACGTCTAAATGTTCTGCGAATTGAACTGAACCTTAAAAGGTTCGCTCATCTCTTTTAGTCAGTCTATTGTGATAGGTGAGTAAATAAGTGAATGTGGGAAGCAAAGTCCCCTTTTATAGTGGCATCCAAGGCACGTGTGTCTCAAGCAAGTGGTGATCCTGACAAGTTAGTCGCTGTGGTGATGATAGTGGTGATACCAACACTGCTTTAACCCCTTTGCCCCCAAGGGTGGTTTGCACGTCAATGACCAGGCCAATTTTTACAATTCTGACCACTGTCCCTTTATGAGGTTATAACTCTGGAACGCTTCAACGGATCCTGGTGATTCTGATATTGTTTTCTCGTGACATATTGTACTTCATGATAGTGGTAAAATTTCTTTGATAGTACCTGCGTTTATTTGTGAAAAAAACGGAAATTTGGCGAAAATTTTGAAAATTTCGCAATTTTCAAACTTTGAATTTTTATGCAATTAAATCACAGAGATATGTCACACAAAATACTTAATAAGTAATATTTCCCACATGTCTCCTTTACATCAGCATAATTTTGGAAACAATTTTTTTTTTTGTTAGGGAGTTATAAGGGTTAAAAGTTGACCAGCAATTTCTCATTTTTACAACACCATTTTTTTTTTAGGAACCACATCTCATTTGAAGTCATTTTGAGGGGTCTATATGATAGAAAATACCCAAGTGTGACACCATTCTAAAAACTGCACCCCTTAAGGTGCTCAAAATCACATTCAAGAAGTTTATTAACCCTTCAGGTGTTTAATAGGAATTTTTGGAATGTTTAAATAAAAATGAACATTTAACTTTTTTTCACAAAAAATTTACTTCAGCTCCAATTTGTTTTATTTTACCAAGGGTAACAGGAGAAAATGGACCCCAAAAGTTGTTGTCCAATTTGTCCTAGGTACGCTGATACCCCATAAGTGGCAGTAAACCACTGTTTGGGCGCATGGGAGAGCTCGGAAGGGAAGGAGCGCCGTTTGACTTTTCAATGCAAAATTGACAGGAATTGAGATGGGACGCCATGTTGCGTTTGGAGAGCCACTGATGTGCCTAAACATTGAAACCCCCCACAAGTGACACCATTTTGGAAAGTAGACCCCCTAAGGAACTTATCTAGAGGTGTGGTGAGCACTTTGACCCACCAAGTGCTTCACAGAAGTTTATAATGCAGAACCGTAAAAATAAAAAATCATATTTTTTCACAAAAATTATATTTTTGCCCCCAATTTTTTATTTTTCCAAGGGGAAGAGAAGAAATTGGACCTCAAAAGTTGTTGTCCAATTTGTCCTGAGTACGCTGATACCCCATATGTGGCAGTAAACCACTGTTTGGGTGCATGGGAGAGCTCGGAAGGGAAGGAGCGCCGTTTGACTTTTCAATGCAAAATTGACAGAAATTGAGATGGGACGCCATGTTGCGTTTGGAGAGCCACTGATGTGCCTAAACATTGAAACCCCCCACAAGTGACACCATTTTGGAAAGTAGACCCCCTAAGGAACTTATCTAGAGGTGTGGTGAGCACTTTGACCCACCAAGTGCTTCACAGAAGTTTATAATGCAGAACCGTAAAAATAAAAAATCATATTTTTTCACAAAAATTATATTTTTGCCCCCAATTTTTTATTTTTCCAAGGTTAAGAGAAGAAATTGGACCCCAAAAGTTGTTGTCCAATTTGTCCTGAGTACGCTGATACCCCATATGTGGCAGTAAACCACTGTTTGGGCGCATGGGAGAGCTCGGAAGGGAAGGAGCGCCGTTTGACTTTTCAATGCAAAATTGACAGGAATTGAGATGGGACGCCATGTTGTGTTTGGAGAGCCACTGATGTGCCTAAACATTGAAACCCCCCACAAATGACACCATTTTGGAAAGTAGACCCCCTAAGGAACTTATCTAGAGGTGTGGTGAGCACTTTGACCCACCAAGGGCTTCACAGAAGTTTATAATGCAGAGCCATAAAAATAAAACAAAATTTTTTTCCCACAAAAATTATTTTTTAGCCCCCAGTTTTTCCCTAGGGTAACAGGAGAAATTGGACCCCAAAAGTTGTTGTCCAATTTGTCCTGAGTACGCTGATACCCCATATGTGGGGGGGGAACCACCATTTGGGCGCATGGGAGGGCTCAGAAGGGATGGAGCGCCATTTGGAATGCAGACTTAGATGGAATGGTCTGCAGGCGTCACATTGCGTTTGCAGAGCCCCTAATGTACCTAAACAGTAGAAACCCCCCACAAGTGACATCATTTTGGAAAGTAGACCCCGTAAGGAAATCATCTTGATGTGTTGTGAGAGCTTTGAACCCCCAAGTATTTCACTACAGTTTATAACGCAGAGCCTTGCAAATAAAAAATATTTTTTTCCACAAAAATTATATTTTAGCCCCCAGTTTTGTATTTTTCCAAGGTTAGCAGGAGAAATTGGACCCTAAATGTTGTTGTCCAATTTGTCTTGAGTACGCTGATACCCGATATGTGGGGGGGAACCACCGTTTGGGCGCATGGGAGGGCTCGGAAGGGAAGGAGCATCATTTGGAATGCAGACTTAGATGGATTGGTCTGCAGGCGTCACATTGCGTTTGCAGAGCCCCTAATGTACCTAAACAGTAGAAACCCCCACAAGTGACCTCATATTGGAAACTAGACCCCTCAATGAACTTATCTAGATGTGTTGTGAGAACTTTGAACCCCCAAGTGTTTCACTACAGTTTAAACGCAGAGCCGTGAAAATAAAAATTCTTTTTGTTTTCCCACAAAAATTATTTTTTAGCCCCCAGTTTTGTATTTTCCCAAGGGTAACAGAAGAAATTGGACCACAAAAGTTGTTGTCCTATTTGTCCTGAGTACGCTGATACCCCATATGTTGGGGTAAACCCGTTTGGGCACACGGGAGAGCTCGGAAGGGAAGGAGCATTGTTTTACTTTTTCAACGCAGAATTGGCTGGAATTGAGATCGGATGCCATGTCGTGTTTGGAGAGCCCCTGATGTGCCTAAACAGTGGAAACCCCCCAATTATAACTGAAACCCTAATCCAAGCACACCCCTAACCCTAATCCCAACAGTAACCCTAACCACACCTCTAACCCTGACACACCCCTAACCCTAATCCCAACCCTATTCCCAACTGTAAATGTAATCTAAACCCTAACCCTAACTTTAGCCCCAACCCTAACTGTAGCCCCAACCCTAACCCTAGCCCTAACCCTAGCCCTAGCCGTAACCCTAACCCTAACCCTAGCCCTAACCCTAGCCCTAGCCCTAGCCCTAACCCTAGCCCTAACCCTAGCCCTAACCCTAACCCTAGCCCTAACCCTAGCCCTAATGGGAAAATGGAAATAAATACATTTTTTTTAATTTTTCCCTAACTAGGGGGGTGATGAAGGGGGGTTTGATCTACTTTTACAGCGAGTTTTTTAGCAGATTTTTATGATTGGCAGCCATCACACACTGAAAGACGCTTTTTATTGCAAAAAATATTTTTTGCAATACCACATTTTGAGAGCTATAATTTTTCCATATTTTGGTCCACAGAGTCATATGAGGTCTTGTTTTTTGCGGGACGAGTTGACGTTTTTATTGGTAACATTTTCGGGCACGTGACATTTTTTGATCGCTTTTTATTCCGATTTTTGTGAGGAAGAATGACAAAAATCCAGCTATTCATGAATTTCCATTGGGGGAGGCGTTTATACCGTTCCGCGTTTGGTAAAATTGATAAAGCAGTTTAATTCTTCGGGTCAGTACGATTACAGCGATACCTCATTTATATCATTTTTTTATGTTTTGGCGCTTTTATACGATAAAAACTATTTTACAGAAAAAATAATTATTTTTGCATCGCTTTATTCTCAGGACTATAACTTTGTTATTTTTTTGCTGATGATGCTGTATGGTGGCTCGTTTTTTGTGGGACAAGATGACGCTTTCATCGGTACCATGGTTATTTATATCTGTCTTTTTGATCGTGTGTTATTCCACTTTTTGTTCGGCAGTATGATAATAAAGCGTTGTTTTTTTTTCTTACGGTGTTTACTGAAGGGGTTAACTAGTGGGCCAGTTTTATAGGTCGGGTCGTTACGGACGCAGCGATACTAAATATGTGCACTTTTATTGGGTTTTTTTTTATTTAGATGAAGAAATGTATTTATGGGAATAATATTTTTTTTTCATTATTTTGGAATATTTTTTTTTACAGATTTGGAAATTTTTTTTTTACTTTTTTACTTTGTCCCAGGGGGGGACATCACAGATCAGTGATCTGACAGTTTGCACAGCACTCTGTCAGATCACCGATCTGACATGCAGCAGTGCATGCTTCACAGTTCCTGCTCTGAGCAGGCTCTGTGAAGCCACCTCCCTCCCTGCAGGACCCGGATCCGCGGCCATCTTGGATCCGGGGCTGGAGCAGGCAGGGAGGGAGGTAAGACCCCCACAGCAACGCGATCACATCGCGTTGCTGCGGGGGGCTCACGGAAGCCCGCAGGGAGCCCCCTCCCTGCGCGGTGCTTCCCTGCACCGCCGGCACATCGCGATCATGTTTGATCGCGGTGTGCCAGGGGTTAATGTGCTGGGGGCGGTCCGTGTGCCGGATGTCAGCTGCGATAAGCAGCTGACACCCGGCCGCGATCGGCGGCGCTCCCTCCGTGAGCGCTGCCGATCGCTATGATGTACTATCACGTCCAGGGTCAGATAAGCCCAGGGCACCTCGACGGGATAGTACGTCTAAGGTCACAGAGGGGTTAAAGCAATTCCCTGAAAAGAGCATCAAATTCAGAAATATCACTAGAAAAAACAGCAGCAATACTCGCCATTATGTGATCACAACACTAACTGTCCAGCACTATGTATGTGCATCCACCAAAGAAAAAAAAACTATTTCTCCAAATCAACATTACAGAGTCTGGCTGCAAAGACGAAGAATACATTATATATTAGTTGATATTTTGGCCAAAACTGCCCTCATTGTCTTGCGAGTCCTTACAATAAATTTAAAAGCAATCCACTGAAAAGAACATCAAATCCCCAAAAATATCACAGAAAAAAATGCAGCCAAACTTACCAACAACAGGTCAGAATCCTAATGCACTGCAGGATGCAGAAGGCCCCCATGAGAGATAGCTCAGATGCAAAATAGTGGTGGACAACTACTCACACACTTACAATCCATGATGGTGGAGTGTTGCCTATTTCAATAAATGCACATATAAATATGTGTATGTGTTTGACTGGAACCCCATACAAGCCTTACCGGCAGGGCCGGACTGGCCATTAGACAATTCTGGCAAATGCCAGAAGGGCCTGTCTGGTCGTGGGCTGCATTGTCTGCTATGTTGTTAACAAAATCGATGTTCTCAAGACACCCATACTGTTAAGAGGTGTGACAAAGCACAAAGAGCCAGCAGGCCATAGGGAACATTAGAAATATTGGTCTTGTAGTTGATCTTGCTTCCTCCACCCAGGGTAATCTTACTAATGTATCTCATCTGGTGCTTGGGGATGGGGACCGCATGGGCTTGTGTGATTTCAAATGCCAGGGCTGAATTTCAGCCCCAGTCCGTACCTGCTTACCTGCATGCATTTATAATACTAGGAAACCATGATTGATATGTGTGTGAGTAGTTGTCAATCATCAGGAGTGGGAAATAAAAATGTGTTGGATAAAATAATTTATAAATCATATTACAATGGGCTGACCAGAACTAGTGGTTGGTGATCACAACAGTAATTATGCCAAGTCAGTGACTATAGTGCTAGTAATATAGCCGTTGCGTTATAAATTAGCACTAAGGGAGCAATGAGAGATTCTATACTCATGTATTCTTGCATTATAAATCAGGACATTGCATACATGAGATGATCAGTGAGTACCTGAATGTCCTGCCCATGCTGTAGTACAGATGACACAAGTACCAGAATGGCTTTTCATTCTTACTAATGAGTGTAAGTATTATTCCCAGACTTTACGTGCAATAAGCCCACTGCATGCTATGGACAGAGCAGAGACCACCATTCTTGCAATGTGCCAGCTACTTTGTATTAGTTGGACATATTATTCTCTGCTGTTGCATGTAAATCCAATTTAAAAAATATGGTAGCTCATTTTCTGCCTATGGCACTTTTGTAAAACATCCCATTTCTGCTGACAGGCGGCAAAGGGACACGGAATCTGATTTCCATGCAGCTCCTTACTCTCTCATTAGAGAACCATATAGAACAGTAGGGTCACAAAAGTAAAGAAGAAAGATAACAGCAAAGATTTGGAAGATAAAAGAAGCTCATGCATTCAATCAATAGACACAGTTTTAGGGCTCCAGTGACTTCTACACAAATGACATAAACTTACAGCGTAGGAACTTCTTCCCTGCTTTCCTCGCAAATGGCAAAATGCAGTTAAAAAAGTTCAAAATAACCTTGTAATGTTTCTATTTCTTCAATACTTGGCTGTGGGTCTGAATATTTTAGTGCCTGAGAAATCAATGGCATGTGTTACATAGTAAAATATAAAAAGAACAAGGTGGAGGATTAAACCTGCAGCTTTCATTAAAAATTCATAAGAATTCAGTTAGAAAATATTAGGATACTGCTCATGCTATTATTCTGCGTGATCATGTAAATGGGTGTATTGATGAATCTCAATTCCGCTCTCTGGCTGAAAAGAACATCATTTCAAAACAGCTAAGTAGTAAGAAATAATGGAACGCTGTGACTTGTTTTATTTCTACCTTAGGATAATGTAGGAAACACTGTCAGATCTGCTGTGAGATTGCCCATGTGAATGCTGCTATCTGTATGACTGCATGGTAATGAGCTTATATACAGCAGTGCTGTGGAATATGTTGGCACTATAGAAATAAAAATTATTATTTAATTACAAGTAAAATAGCTGTTAAGTAGACATTATTCATCTTCCAAGCAGGAAATAGCCGTCAGTCACATTTGATTGCTAGGAACCTGGACACTTCCACCACTGGTTCTGTTGGCCACTGCTATTCCCAGCCGCAGTTTGTCATTGGAGCCAGGGCTCTAGGTGACCTCAGCCTGGTGGCCCATTTGGTCAGATTTCTAGCCTCTCTTCCTAAGTGTAAAGTTACCTTCTTTTTCCTTGGATTTTATTCCTGCTTCTTTTTTACTGTTTCAGAGTCTGATCTTCACCTTTGCCTTGAGCTTGCTTCAGTATTAAGCTCTTGACTCATTCTATGGATCACCTGGTTCTCTTGATTGCAGTCCTGGCACCAGCTCCTGCCCTTTCTTTTGACTACAATTCACTTTCATCTCTGCCTTGCCGCATCCTAAATACATGGATGAACAACTGACTACAGTCCAGACTTCACTATAGCTGTTCTGCACGTCTGCTGCCAATCGGTGACTATTCTTTGGACTGTGGCCTGGGACTCCAACTTAGCAAGCGTTAAGGGCTAAAAATGGAATGATTGCTCAGATTCCATACACCAGTCAATCTACGGTTATCATCAAACTTTTGGCAGTTTAGGGGATCAACTTTTTCTGTGAGAAATTTTCAACATAGAAAACCACTAAAGTAAAAAAAATGTCAAAATAGAACTACCAGAAATGTGTCACAAGGAATCTGCTAGAATATTTCTGTTATGTAATCTTGGCAGCAGCTTGATGTAGGGCTGAGAGTCTGATTCCAGCAATGTATCACTTAGTTTACTAGGTGCAGCACTTGTGATAAAGTCACAGTTTTCCTTCTCAGAGCTCAGAATGCTGAGCCCTGTATAGCATTTCCCCATCACTAATTGGCAGCCTTCTGTCAGTATCCAGTGTACACAGAAAGATGCCAATCAGTGGTGGGGCGTGCATGGACCAGGAGGCATGAGAAACCTCTAGTGATAATCTATGTTTTACCTGCTGAGGATGTGCAGAGCTTGTAATGCTGAGCTGTGTATAACTCCGCCCACACCTGATTGGTAGCTTTCTGTCAATATACAGTGTACGCAGAAAGTTGTCAATCAGTAGGGTTGGCCATAAGCCATGAGAAACCTAGTCCTCTAGTGATAAGCTCCTGCTGATATAGCAGTGGTTTTGTAGAAATAGCAAAACACAGCCTAATACGTAACACATCGCTGGAATCACGATCTCTGCCCCAACAGTATGCACTTTCAGATTACATAGAAAAACATGCTGAAAGATTCCCTTAAGATTGGATAGACAATTAAACTGCCACTGTCACAAAAGCAGTACTTATAGATACCCATTCATTAAGACTGGCATTTTGTATCCTATTCTTAAAGGGAACCTGTCACCTGAATTTGGCGGGACTGGTTTTGGGTCATATGGGCGGAGTTTTCGGGTGTTTGATTCACCCTTTCCTTACCCGCTGGCTGCATGCTGGCCGCAATATTGGATTGAAGTTCATTCTCTGTCCTCTGTAGTACACGCCTGCGGAAAGCAATCTTGCCCTGCGCAGGCGTGTACTACGGAGGACAGAGAATGAACTTCAATCCAATATTTCGGCCAGCATGCAGCCAGCGGGTAAGGAAAAGGTGAATCAAACACCCAAAAACTCCGCTCATATGACCTAAAACCGGTCCCGCCAAATTCAGGTGACAGGTTCCCTTTAACTACGGGAGCACTGTAGTAAGATGCAACAAATTCATTAAAATGAGTTGTCCTGTTAACTAATTTGTTGCTGTGAGGAGCTAGCCACTTACTAAAGACTATTAGACCAATGCACATAGAGTGGAGTCCACGGCTCTAAGTGATGAAGACTTTTTTGAGGACGGAGCACTGATTACCTCAATATTATTGTTGTGTTTTATTAGAGATTTGCTTGTTTGTCAGTTCAGCCTCAGGAATCAATGTTTCCACTCAGTGACAGCAACCTGAGGAAGAAGTGCTGGTTGGATCTTATGTACACATAAGGCCAGACAGGAGATAGCTAAAGGTACTGTTACACTAAACGACTTACCAACGATCACGACCAACGATACAACCTGGCCGTGATCGTTGGTAAGTCCTTGTGTGGTCGCTGGGGAGCTGTCACACAGACAGCTCTCTCCAGCGACCAACGATCAGGGGATAGACTTCGGCATCGTTGAAACTGTCTTCAACGATGCCGAAGTCCCCGGGTAACCAGGGTAAATATCGAGTTACTAAGCGCAGGGCCGCGCTTAGTAACCCGATATTTACCCTGGTTACCATTGTAAAAGTAAAAAAAAAAAAAACAGTACATACTCACATTCCGATGTCTGTCACGTCCCCCGGTGTCAGCTTCCCGCACTTTCTGTGTCAGCGCTGGCCGTAAAGTAGAGCACAGCGGTGACGTCACCGCTGTGCTCTGCTTTACGGCTGGCCGGCGCTGACACAGTCAGTGCGGGAAGCTAACGCCAGGGGACGTGACAGACATCGGAATGTGAGTATGTACTGTTTTTTTTTTTTTAACTTTTACAATGGTAACCAGGGTAAATATCGGGTTACTAAGCTCGGCCTTGCGCTTAGTAACCCGATATTTACCCTGCTTACCAGTGAACACATCGCTGGATCGGCGTCACACACGCCGATTCAGCGATGACAGCGGGTGATCAGCGACCAAAAAAAGGTCCTGATCATTCCCAGCGACCAACGATCTCCCAGCAGGGGCCTGATCGTTGGTCGCTGTCACGCATAACGATTTTGTTAACGATATCGTTGCTACGTCACAAAAAGCAATGATATCGTTAACGAAATCGTTATGTGTGAAGGTACCCTAAAGGTAAATGTAAAGCAATCATTCTATCAATCTTATCTGCTAATTATGCAAATTGTCTCTTCAGAGAGGAAGAGAACTAGAACTCTAGTGCCACCTATTGGAAGTAGCAATCCTAACAGTCAATGTTGACCCTTTAACAAGCCTTGTTACATGACTTAGGATAATAGCCAAACCAAAATCTCAATTTGCAGACACTGTGTTTCGGGGTACTGCCCCTCATCAGTCCAAAGTGGAGATCTGGTTTGGCTGTGTGAGAGGTGACCGACCGATATCAAAGAAGTATCCTTTCTCCTTCCGGAGACTGAGATGCTTAGCAGAGTTCTAGTTCTGTTAATCTCTGAAGAGACAATTTGCATAATTACCATGTTTCCCAAAGGAGCATTGCGACTTTAAAGGTACCGTCACACTCAGCGATGCTGCAGCGATATAGACAACGAGCCGATCGCTGCAGCGTCGCTGTTTAGGTCTCTGTAGAGACGTCAAACACAGCAGCTCCAGAACGATGCAGGAGCGATCCTGTGACGTAACGGCGACTCACTTATCGTTGTAGCTGGTTGTTAGCTCCATGTAAAACATCGCTGGCATCGTTGCTTTTGCTGTCAAACACGACGATACACGCCGACCTGACAACCAAATAAAGTTCTGGACTTCTAGCTCCGACCAGCGATATCACAGCGGGATCCAGATCGCTGCTGCGTGTCAAACACAACGAGATCGCTATCCAGGACGCTGCAACGTCACGGATCGTTGTCGTTCTCGTTGTAAAGTTGGTGAGTGTGAAGGTACCTTTAGTCTCCTCATCTCGGCATGCGTAGCATGTCAATCTCTGCAAGGAGAAACAATACTTCTTGGATATCAATCTTATCAGTATCTCAGGGGTCTCAAGCCATTGTTCTCCCAGCCACTAGGCTCATTGTGTGGATGAGATAGTAGACCCAAGGGAGCTGTCATCACAGGGTTTCACATGCAATCCCAAATGAATCGCTTCTAGAATATTCTTCATTCTTTGAGCTAAAAGCAAACGTTAACCCCTTCCCGACCTGTGACACAGCGTATGCGTCATGAAAGTCGGTGCCAATCCGACCTGTGACGCATATGCTGTGTCACAGAAAGATCGCGTCCCTGCAGATCGGGTGAAAGGGTTAACTCCCATTTCACCCGATCTGCAGGGACAGGGGGAGTGGTAGTTTAGCCCAGGGGGGGTGGCTTCACTCCCCCCCGTGGCTACGATCGCTCTGATTGGCTGTTGAAAGTGAAACTGCCAATCAGAGCGATTTGTAATATTTCACCTAAAAAACTGGTGAAATATTACAATCCAGCCATGGCCGATGCTGCAATATCATCGGCCATGGCTGGAAACACTTATGTGCACCCACCCCA
The DNA here is from genome assembly GCF_032444005.1 of Ranitomeya imitator. Classification (NCBI taxonomy): domain Eukaryota; kingdom Metazoa; phylum Chordata; class Amphibia; order Anura; family Dendrobatidae; genus Ranitomeya; species Ranitomeya imitator. Next base: position 931,314,348 of record NC_091282.1, on the reverse strand, counting down.
CCCCACCGATTGCCCCCCCAGCCCTCCGATCTGTGGTCTGCTCCCCTCCGTCCTGTGCTCCGCTCCCCCGTCCTCCTGTCCGCACCCCCCGTGCTCCAATCCCACCCCCCGTGCTCCAATCACACCCCCCGTGCTCCAATCAAACCCCCCCGCACTCCGATCCCCCCCCCGCACAGCGATCCCCCCCGCACAGCGATCCCCCCCGTGCTCCGATCTACCCCCCCGCACAGCGATCCCCCACCCCGTGCTCCAATCCACCCCCCGTGCTCCGACGCCCCCCCGTGCCCTGATCTCCCCCCCCTTATACTTACCGAGCCTCCCGGTGTCCGTCCGTCCGTCTTCTTTCCTGGGCACCTCCATCTTGCAAAATGGCGGGTGCATGTGCAGTGCGCCCGCCGAATCTGCCGGCCGGCAGATTCGTTCCAGAGTGAATTTTGATCACTGAGATATAGCCTATCTCAGTGATCAAAATAAAAAAAATAGTAAATGACCCCCCCCCCTTTGTCACCCCCATAGGTAGGGACAATAAAAAAAATAAAGAATTTTTTTTTTCCCACTAAGGTTGGGGTAAGAACTAGGGTTAGGGTTAGGGGTAGGGTTAGGGGTAGGGTTAGGGTTAGGGGTAGGGGTAGGGTTAGGGGTAGGGTTAGGGTTAGGGGTAGGGTTAGGGGTAGGGTTAGGGGTAGGGTTAGGGTTCGGGATGTGCACACGTATTCTGGTCCTCTGCGGATTTTTCCGCAGAGGATTTGATAAATCCGCAGTGCTAAACCGCTGTGGATTTACCGCGTTTTTTCTGCGTATTTCACTGCGGTTTTACAACTGCGATTTTCTATTTGAGCAGTTGTAAAACCGCTGCGGAATCCGCAGAAAGAAGTGACATGCTGCGGAATGTAAACCCCTGCGTTTCCGTGCAGTTTTTCTGCAGCATGTGCACAGCGATTTTTGTTTCCCATAGGTTTACATTGGACTGTAAACTCATGGGAAGCTGCTGCGGATCCGCAGCGTTTTCCGCAGCGTGTGCACATACCTTTAGAATTAGTCTATGTGCACACGGTGCTGATTTGGCTGAGGATTCACAGCAGTGTTCCATCAGGTTTACAGTACCATGTAAACATATGGAAAACCAAATCCGCTGTGCCCATGGTGCGGAAAATACCGCGTTGGAACGCTGCGTTGTATTTTCCGCAGCATGTCAATTCTTTGTGCGGATTCCGCAGCGTTTTACACCTGTTCCTCAATAGGAATCCACAGGTGATATCCGCACAAAAAACACTGGCAATCCGCGGTAAATCCGCAGGTAAAACGCACTGCCTTTTACCCGCGGATTTTTCAAAAATGATGCTGAAAAATCTCACACGAATCCTCAACGTGGGCACATAGCCTTAGGGTTAGGGTTGGGTTGGAATTAGGGTTGTGGTTAGGGGTGTGTTGAGGTTAGGGTTGTGATTAGGGTTATGGCTACATTTGGGATAAGGTTTAGGGGTGCGTTGGAGTTAGAATTGAGGGGTTTCCACTGTTTAGGCACATCAGGGGGTCTCCAAACGCAACATGGCGCCACCATTTTATCCTGTTGTCCATGTGAAAATGAAAAAATTGAGGCTAAAAGAATTTTTTTGTGAAAAAAAAGTACTTTTTCATTTTTACGGATCAATTTGTGAAGCACCTGGGGGTTTAAAGGGCTCACTATGCTTCTAGATAAGTTCCTTGGGGCGTCTAGTTTCCAAAATTGGGTCACTTGTGGGGGAGCTCCAATTTTTAGGCACATGGGGGCTCTCCAAACGTGACATGGTGTCCGCTAAAGAGTGCAGCCAATTTTTCATTCAAAAAGTCAAATGGCGCTCCTTCCCTTCCAAGCCCTGCCGTGCGCCCAAACAGTGGTTTACCCCCACATATGAGGTATCAGCGTACTCAGGACAAATTGTACAACAACTTTCGTTGTTCAGTTTCTCCTTTTACTATTGGGAAAATAAAAAAATTGTTGCTGAAAAATCATTTTTGTGACTAAAAAGTTAAATGTTCATTTTTTCCTTCCATGTTGCTTCTGCTGCTGTGAAGCACCTGAAGGGTTAATAAACTTCTTGAATGTGGTTTTGTGCACCTTGAGGGGTGCAGTTTTTAGAATGGTGTCACTTTTGGGTATTTTCAGCCATATAGACCCCACAAACTGACTTCAAATGTGAGGTGGTCCCTAAAAAAAATAGTTTTGTAAATTTCGTTGTAAAAATGAGAAATCGCAGGTCAAATTTTAACCCTTATAACTTCCTAGCAAAAAAAAATTTTGTTTCCAAAATTGTGCTCATGTAAAGTAGACGTGTGGGAAATGTTATTTATTAACTATTTTGTGTCACATAACTCTCTGGTTTAACAGAATAAAAATTAAAAATGTGAAAATTGCGAAATTTTCAAAATTTTCGCCAAATTTCTGTTTTTATCACAAATAAACACAGAATTTATTGACCTAAATTTACCACTAACATGAATCCCAATATGTCACGAAAAAACAATCTCAGAACTGCTAGGATCCATAGAAAGCGTTCCTGAGTTATTACCTCATAAAGGGACACTGGTCAGAATTGCAAAAAACGGCAAGGTCTTTAAGGTCAAAATAGGCTGGGTCATGAAGGGGTTAAAGGGAAAGGGTGTGAACACTTCTGACCATTCAGGGGACTGATACTAGGGAGTTGAGGAGAGAGAAATCAAAGGGAAAGGATCTAGGATAAGGTCCTGGAGCACATGGATGAATGGCCTATGGAGTTTGGAGACCGGTTGCCAGCTGAGCTGGACACATGTGCTACTATTGAGGGATCTGTCATCTGGATTTCAGTAACTTTCTTAAGGACTGTTGCTGCTGGATACATGGGCTTTGGTTGTGTTACCTGTCATTTGGAGGAGCCTGGACTGTGACTGCAGACTATACTGGCAGGAGATATGAAATCTGTGGGCCAACCAAAAAATTGGGAGACAGTGTGTTAGGGGTCGAGTTCCTGCCTCTGCACAGGGGGAATCTCGAGCCATCTCCGCTGCAGTCTCCCATTCTTCTCCTGCCGCAGTGGAGCCTGCTCAGTGGAGGCATCGGTCCCAGCGTCATGCTCAGTCTGACACTGTGCAAAGGGTTACTGCTGTCCTTCCAGCTTCTGCCATTGCAGCCAGTACTGGTCAGCAGCGAGCAGACGTCTTTGGGACTAAGTCCTACTTTTCCCCTTCTGAGCATGCCCAGGGTAAGATTTCTCATTGGAGATCAAGGGTCACATGCTCAGGTACTGCAGCTAATACCATTGGTACTCTAGGAAGGTCCTGAAGTTGCTCAAGTTCTGTGGCAGTTTCCCATTGGTCCTTTTTTGGAAGGTCCTGTAGTTGCTGCAGCTATATAAAGTGCGCATGACCGCACGGCCATGCGCTAGTATCTTTCTGAGTTATGTGCTTTGCGCCAGTGTGGCAATGTGAGATTGTATTCAGGGACCCGGCTGAAATAAGCCCCTAGAATACCGGCACCTCCGGTGAGGAGATTGTGTGTTTGAGTGTATTCAGGGACTTGGCTGAAATAAGCCCCTAGAATGCTGGCACCTCCGGCGAGGAGTTTTGTGTGCATGCATGACCACTGACTGCTCTCTGTTGGGCAGTTAGCCTGTGCTCCTGTGAAGTCTAACAGGGTGCAGTGCTTTCCTTTCACGGCATCTCTGTGAAGTAACAGAGCTAGTCTATACCGCCATATAGTGCCACCATTTACTAGCAGCAGGTTCTCCTGCACGGTGGACCCCGGGCTGCGAACGCATCAATAATAATAAACATCTATATTTACTCGGTGCGTTCCGCTAGCCCTAACACAGTGAGTACTAGCCCCAGGGAGAGGATCTTATGGACTGAGCACATTGCATTTTGACCATCTACCGAGAGCTGTTAAAAAACAAGGATGTAATGAATAAAAAACAGTTGAATCGTTAACCTGCCTAGGTGATTATTATAACCCACAACCTCAGATCTTCACAGTTGCATATTTCTTTTCAAACATTTTTATTAACTTTTCAAACAGTTATATAGAAGGATGGGAAGTATGGGGAAAGGAGAGGAAATACAAGGGTAGGGTATCTTAAAAGAAAAAGTAGAGAATTCAAACTAATTACATAGATATTTTGCCTAAGAATAACCATATATGAACATTAGTAATTATAACAAGTGTAATGTTACAAAATAAATAAATAAAGCTGAAAATTCGTTACAAGTCTAAAACGACTAACGAATCCAGAGGTCAAATTCTTTCTACAATGCAAGATATTTAGCGTTCTACAAATCCCATTTTATATGATATTTATGGAGGAAATTGTTGTTCAAAGCGAACCATTTTTCAATGGAGCTGTGGAGCTGAATTGTATTAATAATAGTCGAAAATTTTGGTGTTTGGGATTTTTTCCACCACAATGCAATTAAATTTTTAATTACTAGGAAGATATGAATTATTATATAATTAATTGAAGGGTCATCACCCTCGAGTCCTATCGAGAGGAGCGCCATTTGTGGCGTAACTATGAGTTTGATATGTGTAAGAGAATTAATATGTAGTGTAGCATCTTTCCAGAGTTTCTTTATTTTTGGGCATGTCCAGAAAATGTGATATAAGTTAGCAGGTGATCCACATCCTCTCCAACAAAGGGGAGAGTTATCTCCATTGATGTGTGAAAGTTGTATCGGTGTGAAATACCACCTCGTGATCAGTTTATAAAAGTACTCATGGAGGGGAATGGAAATATTTGACGCATAAGTGTGCTTGATAGCATTTTCCCATATTTCCGTAGAAAAAACTGAATTTAACCCCTTCATGACCCAGCCTATTTTGACCAGTGTCCCTTTATGAGGTAATAACTCAGGAACGCTTCAACGGATCCTAGCGGTTCTGAGATAGTTTTTTCGTAACATATTAGGCTTCATGATAGTGGTAAATGTAGGTCAATAATTTTTGCGTTTAATTGTGAAAAAAATGGAAATTTGGCAATTTTCAAATTTTGAATTTTTATTCTGTTAAACAAGAGAGTTATGTGACACAAAATAGTTAATAAATAACATTACCCACATGTCTACTTTACATGAGCACAATTTTGGAAACAAAATTTTTTTTGCTAGGAAGTTATAAGGGTTAAAATTTGACCACCGATTTCTCAATTTTACAACGAAATTCACAAAACCATTTTTTTAGGCACCACCTCACATTTGAAGTCAGTATGAGGGGTCTATATGGCTGAAAATACCCAAAAGTGACACCATTCTAAAAACTGCACCCCTCAAGGTGCTCAAAACCACATTCAAAAAGTTTATTAACTCTTCAAGGGCTTAACAGCAGCAGAAGCAACATGGCAGGAAAAAATAAACATTTAACTTTTTAGTCACAAAAATGAATTTTAGCAACAATTTTTTTATTTTCCCAAGGGTAAAAACAGAAACTGGACCACAAAAGTTATTTTACAATTTGTCCTGAGTACGCTGATACCCCATATGTGGGGGGGAACCACTGTCTGGGCACATGACAGGGCTCGAAAGGGAAGGAGTGCCATTTGACTTTTTCAATGAAAAATTGGCCCCAATCTTTAGCGGACACCATGTCACGTTTGGAGAGCCCCTGTGTGCCTAAACATTGGAGCTCCCCCCACAAGTCACCCCATTTTGGAGACTAGACCCCCCAAGGAGCTTATCTAGATGCATAGTGAGCACTTTGAACCCCCAGGTGCTTCACAAATTGATCCGTAAAAATGAAAAAGTACTTATTTCACAAAAAAATTCTTTTAGCCTCAATTTTTTCATTTTCACATGGGCAACAGGATAAAATGGATCCTAAAATGTGTTGGGAAATTTCTCCTGAGTACACCGATACCTCATATGTGGTCACAAACCACTATTTCTGCACATGGCAAGGCTCGGAAGGGAAGGAGCGCCATGTGACTTTTGAATGAAAAACTAGCTTTAATCGTTAGCGGACACCATGTCGTGTTTGGAGAGCTCTTGTGTACCTAAAGATTGGAGCTCCCCCACAAGTGACCCCATTTTAGAAACTAGACCCCCAAGGAACTTATCTAGATGCATAGTGAGCACTTTGAACCCCCAGGTGCTTCACAAATTGATCCGTAAAAATGAAAAAGTACTTTTTTTTCACAAAAAAATTCTTTTAGCCACAATTTGTTCATTTCCACATGGGCAGCAGGATAAAATGGATCCTAAAATGTATTGGGCAATTTCTCCTGAGTACACTGATACCTCACATGTGGGGGTAAACCACTGTTTGGACACACGGCAGAGCTCGGAAAGGAAGAAGCACCATTTGACTTTTTGAATGAAAAATGAGCTCCAATCGTTAGCGGACACCATGTTGCATTTGGAGAGCCCCTGTGTTCCTAAACATTGGAGCTCCCCCACATGTGACTGCATTTTGGAAACTAGACCTCCCATGGAACTAATCTAGATGTGTGGTGACCACTTTAAACCCCCAAGTGCTTCACAGAAGTTTATAATGCAGAGCCGGGAAAAAGAGTAACAGGAGAAATTGGACCCCAAAAGCTGTTGTCCAGTTTGTCCTGAGTATGCTGATACCCCATATGTGGGGCGGAACCACTGTTTGGGCACACGTCAGGGCTCGGAAGGGAAGTAGTGACGTTTTGGAATGCAGACTTTGATGGAATGGTCTGCGGGCATCATGTTACGTTTGCAGAGCCCCTGATGTGCCTAAACAGTAACGCAGAGCCGTGAAAATAAAAAATCATTTTTCTTCCTCAAAAATTATGTTTTAGCAAGCAATTTTTTATTTTCACAAGGGTAACAGGAGAAATTGGACCCCAATAGTTGCTGCCCAGTTTATCCTGAGTATGATGGTACCCCATATGTGGGGGTAAACCACTGTTTTAGCGCATGTCGGGGCTCGGAAGGGAAGTAGTGGTAGTGACGTTTTGAAAATGCAGACTTTGATGGAATGGTCTGCGGGCATCACGTTGCATTTGCACAGCCCCTGATGTGCCTAAACAGTAGAAACCCCCCACAAGTAACACCATTTTGGAAATTAGACCCCCCAAGGAACTTATCTAGATGTGTGGTGAGCACTTTGAACACCCAAGTGCTTCACAGAAGTTTATAACGCAGAGCCGTGAAAATAAAAAATCATTTTTCTGTTCTCAAAAATTATGTTTTAGCAAGCAATTTTTTATTTTTGCAAGGGTAACAGGAGAAAATGGACCCAATAATTGTTGCCCAGTTTGTCTTGAGTATGCTGATACCCCATATGTGGGGGTAAACCACTGTTTGGGCGCACGTCAGGGCTCGGAAGGGATGGAGCACCATTTGAGTTTTTGAACGCAAGATTGGCTGGAATCAATGGTGGCGCCATGTTGCTTTTGGAGACCCCTGATGTGCCTAAACAGTGGAAACCCCTCAATTTTAACTCCAACACTAACCCCAACACACCCCTAACCCTAATCCCAACTGTAGCCATAACCCTAATCACAACCCAAACCCCAAACCACAACCCTAACCCCAACACACCCGTAACCCCAATCCCAACCCTAACCCTAACCCTTATCCCAACCCTAACCCTAATCTCAACCCTAACCACAACTTTAACTCCAACACACCCCTAACCCTAACCACCAGCCTAATCTTAACCCTATTTCTAACCCTATCCCTAATTCCAACCCTAACTCTAATTCCAACCATAACCCTAAGGCTATGTGCCCACGTTGCGGATTCGGGTGAGATTTTTCAGCACCATTTTTGAAAAATCCGCAGGTAAAAGGCACTGCGTTTTACCTGCAGATTTACTGCAGATTTCCAGTGTTTTTTTGTGCGGATTTCACCTGTGGATTCCTATTGAGGAACAGGTGTAAAACTCTGCGGAATCCGCACAAAGAATTGACATGCTGCGGAAAATACAATGCAGCGTTTCTACGCGGTATTTTCTCCACCATGGGCACAGCAGATTTGGTTTTCCATAGGTTTACATGGTACTGTAAACTTGATGGAAAACTGCTACGAATCCGCAGCAGCGAATCCGCAGCGGCCAATCCGCTGCGGATCTGCAGCCAAATCCACACCGTGTGCACATAGCCTAATTCTAACCCTAACCCTAGTTCTAACCCTAGCCCTAACCCTAACCCTAGTTCTAACCCTAACCCTAGTTCTAACCCTAACCCTAGTGGAAAAAATATATATATATTTTCTTTATTTTATTATTGTCCCTACCTATGGGGGTGATAAAGGGGGGGTTCATTTACTATTTTTTTTTTATTTGATCACTGCGCATGCTCCCGCCATTTTGGAAGATGGCGGCGCCCATGGAGAAGATGGATGGACAACGGGAGGCTCAGTAAGTATGAGGGGGGGGAGATCTGAGCACGAGGGGATCGGAGCACGGGAGGTGGGATTGGAGCATGGGGGGAGCGGACAGGAGGACGGGGGAGCAGACAGGATGACAGAGGGGAGCGGAGCACAGGACGGAGGACTGGGGAGGAAATCGGTGGTGGTGGGGGGGAGATCAGGGTTTCCAGCCATGGCTGATGATATTGCAGCATTGGCCATGGCTGGATTGTAATATTTCACCAGTTTTCATAGGTGAAATATTACAAATCGCTCTGATTGGCTGTTTCACTTTCAACAGCCAATCAGAGCTATCATTGCCACGGAGGGGGGGTGAAGACACCACCCCTGGGCTGAAGTACCACTCCCCCTGTCCCTGCAGATCGGGTGAAATTGGAGTTAACCCTTTCACCCGATCTGCAGGGACATGATCCCTCCATGACGCCACATATGCGTCACAGGTTGGATTGGCACCGACTTTCATGACGCCTACGTGGCGTCACAAGTCGGGAAGGGGTTAAGTCAGATTCCAATCTTCGAAGATAAATATTTTTAGTCTCATTAGTATCTTTATTGAAGTGGCTGTAGATGTTTTTAAGACTCCATCTGTTTTTATGATTAGTGTTTTTGAATAGAGAAGAAATTATGTCTAAGTTTAGGGATCTACTTGATAATAAGTTTTGGATATTTTCTTTTAAGATTAAATAAAATAAAAATTGGGAGGAAGGCAGGTTATAAATACGTTTCATTTTGCTGTATGAATAGAATGATTCACCTTTGTAAATGTTGCCTACAGTGTTTATTCCAGCTTCCGACCAAATAGATGGGATCAAAATTTTATAAATTATAGCTAGTAAAGACATGGGACAGTTCTTAATTCGACTTAGCCTTGAACCTCGTTTCCCGGCCTAGTCAGTGACTTCCATCCTGACAAAACAGCTTGAAAAATGGGTTGATGATGCTTCATTTGAGCTGGTCCTAGTAAATATCTAAAAAAGGAGTCTAGTAAAGACGTGTTATTGTTTTGAGTTATTTCTAGGTCGAGCCAGGCTACCTGGGAATTGTCACAAAACCAGTTTTGGCTATGCCTAATCATAGAAGCCTGGTAATAGGCCAGGATATTTGGCAAGGCAATGCCTCCTCAGCTTTTCTTTTCATAAAGAACATCGTTAGCTAAACCTCGCTTTTCTGTTATTCCAAATAAAGGATTTTATTAGGTTTTGTATCTTTATTAAGGAGGCGGAATGAATCATCAGATGAAGGATCCGAAATAAGTATAGAATTTTTGGCAAAATGATGGATTTCACCACCAGGATTTTACCTAATAGAGACAAGTTTAAGAATTTAAATCGGGCAAAGTCTTTGGATATGGTTTTAATCTGGTTGTCTATATTCGTAGGGATTAACAAGTGGAATTTATTTGTTAGTGTGATTCCTAAATACGCAATCTCTTTGTTTTCCCATAGATAATTAGTATGCTTTTTAATTTCTTGGGTCAAGTTATGGTTGAGGCAAAAAGGTAGGATTCTAGATTTTAGATTTCTGCGGATTGATTTTAAAGTATGAAATTTTCGAAAAGGAGTCCAAATCTGATTTAGGGGCAGTAATTGATTTTAAAGGGGCATTAATTGTTAAAAATATATCATCAGCGAATAAGGTAATTTTATGCTGGTGGTGTGGAGTATTAAATCCCGTAATTTAATTATTTAATCGAACCTTTTCAGCCAATGGCTCCATTGCCATGGCAAAGAGCAAAGGTGATAAGGAGCACCCCTGTCTTGTGCCATTTGTTATGGGGAACAATTTCGAAAGATGATTATTGGTATAAACTTTGGCATTTGGGTCTGAGTATAGTGCAAAAATGGAAGATATAAATTTATCATTGAATCCGAATTTAAATAAAATTGCTTTGAGGTAATTCCAATTACCGTAATTCTATCAAAGGCCTTTTCTGCGTCTAAGGTTACAAAAATGAGGGGGTATTCAGGGATTTAACTATGTTTAACATGTTTAATATCCTTCTTGTGCCATCTGAAGCCTGCCTTCCTGTGATAAACCTGATTTGTTCATCTTTAATGAGTGAGGGAAGAAAAGTTTTCATTCGATCGGCTAAGATTTTAGAATAGATTTTGATATACCCATTGATTAAGGACATAGTAGTTTTGGATCCTGTCTAAATCCTCCTTATCTTTGAGAATCATAATTATGTTGGCTTGTAGCATTTCTCTGGGGAAGGTTCCAGCTGTGGAAGCGTGATCAAATAAGAGTTTTAATTGAGGGGTGATAATGTGAGAGAAAGTCTTGAAATAGTCGTTTGTGAACCCATCCGGCCCAGGTGATTTTTGGGATTTGAGTTTATTGATGACATTTGTAATTTCTTCTATTTTGAAAGGCCGATTCAAGGATACCAAATCAGAGGGCTCTAACTGTGGGAGATCAAGGTCAGATAGGAAGGAGTTTATTGATTCCATATCTGGGGTAAGAGTTAAAGGGTCCTGATTTAGATTATAAAGTTTGTAGAAAAAGTCTGCAAAGACATTTGCTATTTATGAGGGGTGGGTTTTAATGACCCCTGAGGGTGTTTTAATTTTAAGTATCCTTTTCCTTATGCGGTCTTGTTTCAATCTATCCATCACGTGTTTAGTTGGTTTGTTAGTTGCTGAATAATAATTGAATTTTGAGGCTCTTATTACGGCATCATACTCAGCAAGAATGGCTTGCCTTAAGTCTAGAATCTTCCAATGGATTTCTGAGGAGGTGGTTGTTAAGTTTTTCTGTAAATTCTCTTTTATTTTTATTTGAGACTGCAGGGAGGTAATCACTTCCCTGTTTTTCTTTTTAAGCCTGGATGAAAGTTGGATCAGGCAAAAGGGTCTATGTCCTCTGATGAGTTTTCTTTGAAATAATTGGCTATTGTCTTATCTATAATTTCCTTGTATTCAGGAATTTTAAAAAGGGTTGAATTCGATTTCCATAGAAAGGTATTATTGAGGGAGGGTCCAAGAATAAATTCACCTATAATTGGGGAGTGGTCTGAAAAGGACTATCTAATATGTCAATTTTTGTAAATTTGGATAACGAAAATATTTTGGTCAGAAACAAGTCAATTCTCGAAAATGATTTATGGACTGTAGAGTAAAATGTAAATTTCCTGGAAGACGCGTTGAGACAACGAAATACGTCAACCAGTTCATTTTTATTAATCTAATTATTAAGGGACTGCGATTGTCGGCGTACCAAAGAGGAGGAGTCAAAGAGAGCATCTGGAACCACATTAAAGTCCCCTTCTATTATCAAATCTCCTCTCCTGACCTCATTGACCTTTTTTATTAGCTTATTAAAAAAAATGGATGTGTCATCTATTTGGTGCGTAGACATTTACGACCTTAGAATTTAAGTTGGCTATGAAGATGTGGAACCTTCCCAGCGGGTCAATCACTTCATTTATCAATTGGAATGGGACATTATTATTAACTATAGTGATAACCCCCGCCCTCTTGTTTTCTCATAATGATTTGAAATTGTTGGGATAGTTCTTATGTTGAAATAGTGGATGATTATCTCTAGCATTATCTCTAGCAAATCTTACTTATTGCAAGCAAGTCATATCAGCCTGGTAATTTTTAATTTCTTTCCAGGTGATAAATCATTTGTATGGGCTATTTAGACCTTTAACATTATATGAGAGAACTTTTAATTTCATGTGGACTACTCTAGGCTCTTCTGATAACACAGCAGTAGCTTAAAATGAGAATAAAGAAAAGTAAACTTATTACTAAAAAAAAAATTTGAAAGAATCAGAACAAAATAGAAATTTGTGAATTCCCCTGGAGGATATCACCTAAAGTGAAAGTGATGTCTCTCCTACTTTGGGGGCAAAAGAAAATGTGCAGGAACCCGTAACATACCCATCTGTTAATTAAACTGATCTATTTGTTGAATAAAATGGCAACCACTATTATTTGAGGAATCAGATTGAAACAAGGTATCCATTAATTTTTAGTTTCAGTCATTAATTTCAGTCATTATCTTTATTATTGTGGATTCCCTGAAGGGAAGAAATGAAAGGCATTCCTTTTTCTGGAGTGTATAATGGGGTAGTTTTGCCCCGTGCCAAACCAGAATTTTTGTGGGGAATCCCCATCTATATAATACTCCTATAGATCTCAGTTTTGTGTTAACCTCTCTAAAATCCCTTCTAGCCTCTATCGTGTGATACTTATATACGGGTCTGGGAAAGTACCCTATCTCTAATATAACTTAGTATTTTTTGTTTGGTTTTAAAAAAATGCATATGTAATATTAGGTCCCTTGGTTTGTCTGGAGCAATATTCTTTGGTCGTGAGAGCCTATGGATCCTGTCTATGGTGAGGTTTAGATCCGATAATCTTGGGATAGCTTTTTAAATAGATTTTTAACGTAACTAGAGAGATCGTTCTGCATTATGCTTTCAGAAACTCCCCTTATTTTTAAATTATTGCATCTAAGAATGAGCGCGTTAAGGACCTTCGATGACATCGCGGCTTGTGATTGGTCGCGTGAGCGGTCACATGACCGCTCAGCGACCAATCACAAGCCGCGACGTCATCGAAGGTCCTTAACGCGCTCATTCTTAAGAAGGGAAGCATGGCGGTTGCAGCGGTGACAACCAGGGCGCGTCCGAGGGTAAGTATATCAATATTTTTTTTTTTTATTCTTTATTTTACACATGAATATGGATCCCAGGGCCTGAAGGAGAGTTTCCTCTCCTTCAGACCCTGGGAACCATAGAGGATACCTTCCGATATTTGTGTCCCATTGACATGTATTGGTATCGGATATCGGTATCGGCGATATCTGATATTTTTCGGATGTCGGCCGATACCATCCGATACCGATACTTTCAAATATCGGACGGTATCGCTCAACACTACTGAAGAGTCACTTTGTACATGAAATTTACTGTTACCAACCTGTAGTCTCTCAGGAGCTGTCTGTATTCTCTGTTGCTGAGGCTTTAAATGGAAGGCTCGAAAAGATGGCATCAGCCCCGAGGCAGAGTGCATCTAGTGCCGCACTATGGCGCCTCCCAATTCAGCGCCTCACCGTTCTCTCCACAGCAGCGTCTTTCCTCACAACAACAGAAAAGCCCAGATTCACAGGCACAACAGTACTGACAGCGAGTCAGCGACAGGATAAATATCAGGTGCATTCTTAGTCTTCTGTGAAGTCTACCATCAATCTAGTTTTCACCTCAGGCTTCAGCTCCGCTTCCTTCAGAGGGATACAGTTCAAATATTACTGAACCAAAATTCACATTCTTGGTGTCAAAATTATCCCATTTAAAAAGGGAAAATTTTTAATAAAAAATGTGAGGAAAGAATCCTCTGTGTCGAGTTATAAGTCACTTCAATGGGTAGTATCACAGGAGCTGAGCACTCACACGACAGCCATCTGCAGCGCCCGAAGCCACGCCCCTCAGTTGCATATTTCAACTGTTGCGTAAAGCCACAGTCAAGACATGCATTTCTGTCATAATTTAAAGGGACTCTGTCACCTGAATTTGGTGGGCTCTCTGTCTGGTCTGGTCCCGTAACACAGCTAAATACTTCCAGGACATAGTGCAGCTGCGTATGCGCACTAATGCTTTTCGGCTTTGCCCCGCAGTTGGGCAAAGCATACTGCGTGGACTACGGAGGAAACAGACTCATATTCAAGATAATACTGCGGCCAGCGGGAAAGGAAGGAGTGAATGAAAGGAGAGAAAACACCGCCCATCAGACCGGACAGAGAGCCCGCCAAATTCAGGTGAGAAGTCCCTTTAAGCCATTTTGGTGGCATATAGTATGACTATTTTGTAGTGTATGCTTTGCCTGCATTATGGCAAAAACTGCTTGATGAATTGGAGTCATATTGTACAGCTGTCAAATTGTGAGAGAAAGTGTCCCTGGAGATATACTTTTGGAGATTGGATAAGATAAAACTACACTCTTTAGTTAAAAATATCCACAGATGTTATTATTTATCCTTCTACTGTGAGAAAACAGTGTACGTCTAGATTTCAGGGAGAAAACAACTCAACAAACCTGAAACAAGACAATGACCCAAAGCGCAATAATAATGTGAATATCAATACGTTCTTTTCAATGAAAAAAGCTGCTGGCTTTCCCAGGGGAATAGACTTGTCGCCTGAGAGTGCAGATCTCCACTCACTGTATTAGAAATTATCATTGAAGTGAATCTATTATATTATATATTGTAATCATATTACAGCACACAACTGTTCATCTTTCTTGGTTTTACAAGGTATACAAGCACGCATACAATAATCATATGCTGTATACTGGCCTTTATACAAATGATCATCTCATTTTCTTAAAATAACTTATTTTACTACACCCAACTAATAATCTGGTTGCTGGTAGTTTTTATGATTTCAAACTACAATTTTCAGATTTCCTTCCTATTATGGTATATCACAAACCGAAAATAAATTATTTTTTATATCAGTTATATAACAGTTTTTACTTTGCCAGCGATATTATTCATAATCTTTTATTGCTATTAAGCTAATGAACTTGAAAAGATAATCTCATAATTAGGGCTCATAATTAGATGCTCATAATGGTCTCTGATATTTGGTGCATGTGATTTATTGGGATAATAAATGTTCAGTGCTTTTTTTTTCAATATATGAAACCACTAAGGACTCACGCGGGCGTCTGTGCAACATGGTCTGAAAATGGACCGCAATGCATGGACTGGCCGCTGTTCTGACAAGAATATGACATCTTCATATATTTCTGTGAGGCTGTCATGCTCGGGAGAACTGCAGCCCCTGAGGGTCCAGTCACCACAGAGGTACTGCACCTCAGTCAGAGGTGTGGTACTCCGCTCTCGGGTAAGGAGGGGGCGCTAACCGAGACCCGCACACTAGCATCCAACACCACACCACTTCAGGCCAGGGGATCTGGGCGGACCCTATGGAGGGAGAGCCTCATCTCAGGCTGGAGGGGGAGCTAGGTAGAGGGTGTGGGTGGAGTGTGACAGTTGGAGGGACAGTAGTTAGCAGTTGGTGGGGAGGAGTTGATGGGAGCAGACATGAAGAAAGGAGCTCCTGTGAGAGAAGAGGTCCTGGGCTGCCAAGGAAGTGAAGAATCCACCCGTGGCACCTGAATCCACGCTGACCGTAGTCGGGTGGAAGGACTAGGTCGCAGAGGGGAACGGCCCCAGACTAGTGGAGGAACTGCAAGCCTCAGCTAGCTATCCGGAGTCTGTGGTATCTGTATGTGCCATAGCTACATCCACACACATTTGCTGAAAAGGCAGCCATATAGGATCAAGGGGACCAGAAGAGGGTCGCCCGACAGGACTCAAGGCTGCTGGCTTGGGACACTGTGTGTGAGGCGCAGTACAGGAGGGTGAAGCCAATGCAGAGAGATGGCCTGGGAAGGTACACAAGAAAGGGAGTCTTGGAAAAGTGCACCCAAATTACCTGAGAGCTGGCTGGACCACAGACCCGGAGGACACAGCACCCGGTTGGAGACTGTAATCATCTGACTGTGAGTAAAATGAGAAAACTGCACCCTGCTGTGTCCTCAGAATTATTACTGCATCACCTGCCCTGCACTACATCAGAGCATCATTGACTTTAACACTTGAACTGTCCTGGGGCCTAGCTCTACCCGTGGAGAGCTGTTACATCTCAGCTGCATCACCAACCGCCCCAGTGGACCTGAATGACAGCGTAGGCCATTTTCTTATTGCCGAACACCACGGGTGGCATCACGAACTAATCCCCTATAAACTTTATTCCCCTTCATTTCAATTTTCAGTGGACGCCCAGGGCCACAGACTGGGTCGCTGCTGCCGTGACAACCCCTGAAGAACCGTCTGACCAGGCCCGAGTACCCCGCGGCCCTAGCGGGTGATCTACTTCCACTGCCCCAAATGATAGATTATTGCTGACACTAAGAGCCTAAAGCACTTGAACTTGACCATGGTTACTGTCCTACCCTATCTGAGTCCTATCAGGAAGCAATCTCTTTTTACTGAGGCTTGCCCCTCTCATAATGGGCTAGTCTCGAACTTTAACTATGTCTGTACCTACGTCTATAGCTAGCACAATGTAAGTCACTGCTTTTCAAAAAGCAGTTGCAGTCTTTTTCAAGATCACCAGAGATCACCTTGATGTTCCACAATGCTTTTAGGAAAATGGACAGTTCAAGCTAACGTGGAACATTTTAGCACAAATGCACAACACTATTTTTGGAGTAAAAATAACACTACATACCCACAGCTAAATGTCATCCTAACTGTGAAGCGTAGTGGAGGAAAATTCATGGTTTGTGACACTTTATTGCATCAGATCTTGCAAATATTGAGGGGGCAATGAATTCAAAGATGTATCAAAACTTTACAGCAGAATATACATACAGAAGTTCATGATCTCAAGATGAACAATTATTGGATGATGCAGCAAGACGTAGCCAGGTAAGACCCCTGAACTTAAAGAAGGGTGTTCACTTTCAGTAAAGTGGTCCCAAAAGTGTGTAAAGTGCATAAAATAACAAACTCATCAGGTATTCACCTTCCCTGTGTTCAGCACTGACCTCTTACTGCTGTTGAGGTTCCCTCTGTTGTGATGTGGCATCATGTTAGCGCATATTACCACTCAGGCCACATAATGAGCCTAGTGCTCATACAGAAATGATTATTTGTACTTTATACCCTTTGAAGACCACTTTGCTGAAAGTGTGCATCCTCTTTAATTTTACCTTGATACTATGGCCAGGGGTGGAACTACCACAGTCGCAGGGGTCGCAGCTGCGACTGGGCCCGGAGTGCTTAGGGGCCCGCCCAGTCCAGCAAAGACTGGGTGGGCCCCTAAGCACTATGCTACAAAATTGTCCACCGGCCCTTTAAATCAGTGTGTGGCTTTTCATGCGGCCGGCAGGCAGGTCCGCAATTCTCCAGCGGCAGCCTGCTGTATTGTGCCAGCTGCCGACCCATTAACCCCCGAGTGCAGGGTAAGCAGCGTTCATTACAGAACTGAGAACGCTGCCTCTCCTGCACAGCAGCACAGGAATGATGTCATCGGGGTGGGTGGGGTTACCGGGTGGGCAGAGTTACCGCCCAATGCGCTCCTGTCCTGTCCCGACTCCTGAAATAGGAGCTGCTGCCCGACAGAGTCCAGACTCCACCAGAGCGATCTCTGTGCTGGCAGCTCTGTGCCTCTCTGCAGGGCCAGGTGATCTGTGCCACTCAGCTCTGTGCCACCCCCCACTGTTTGCCCCAATATGATCTCTGTGCCCCCCGCAGTATGCACCAATATGATCTCTGTGCCCCCCACTGAGTGCCCCAATATGATCTCTGCCCCCATGCTGAGTGCCTCAATATGATTTCTGTGCCCCCCGCTGAGTGCCCCAATATGATCTCTGCCCTCATGCTGTGTACCCCAATGATCTCTGTGCCCCCCGCTGACTGCCCCAATGTGATCTCTGCCCCATGCTGTGTACCTCAATATGATCTCTGTGCCCCCCGCTGTATGTACCAATATGATCTCTGTGCCCCCCCACTGTGTGCCCCGATATGATCTCTGTGACCCCAGCTATGTGCCCCCTGTGATCTCTGTTCCCCCTGTGATCTCTGTGCCCCCAGCTATGTGCTCCCTGTGATCTCTGTTCCCCCTGTGATCTCTGTGCCCACCAGCTATGTGCCCCCTGTGATCTCTGTTTCCCCTGTGATCCCTGTGCCCCCAGCTATGTGCCCCCTGTGATCTCTGTTCCCTCTGTGATCTCTGTGCCCCCCAGCTATGTGCCCCCTGTGATCTCTGTTCTCCCTGTGATCTCTGTTGTGAATTCTGTGGCAGAGCTCCCTCCTGTGGTCACAAGTGGTACTGCGGCTTCTGAGTTTCCTTCCTCAGGTGATGTGGTGAAGTCGTTAGGTGCTGCTCTATTTAACTCCACCTAGTGCTTTGCTCCTGGCCTCCAGTCAATGTTCTAGTGTTGGTCTTGCTTCCTCCTGGATCGTTCCTGTGGCCTGTCTGCTCTTCATAAGCTAAGTTTTGCTTGTGTTATTTTTGTTTGCTATTTTTTCTGTCCAGCTTGCTTTATTGGTTTTTTTTTGCTTGCTGGAAGCTCTGGGACGCAGAGGGAGCACCTCCGTACCGTTAGTCGGTGCGGAGGGTCTTTTTGCCCCTCTGCGTGGTTGTTTGTAGGGTTTTGTGTTGACCGCAAAGTTATCTTTCCTATCTTCGGTCTGTTCAGTAAGTTGGGCCTCACTTTGCTAAATCTATTTCATCTCTGCATTTGTATTTTCATCTCTACTCACAGTCATTATATGTGGGGGGCTGCCTTTTCCTTTGGGGTATTTCTCTGAGGCAAGGTAGGCTTATTTTTCTATCTTAGGCCTAGCTAGTTTCTCAGGCTGTGCCGAGTTGCATAGGGAGCGTTAGGCGCAATCCACGGCTGCCTCTAGTGTGGTTGGATAGGATTAGGGATTGCGGTCAGCAGAGTTCCCACGTCTCAGAGCTCGTCCTATGTCTTTTGGTTATTATCAGGTCACTTTGTGTGCTCTGAACTTCAAGGTCCATTGTGGTTCTGAATTACCTAATCATAACAGTACTGGAGGCCAAAAGTACTAATGCTTCTCAATAGAGGGAAAAAAGAAGTTCTGAGACCATTTTTTTTTCTTTGCACTGTGTTTTGCCTCTTTTTTCCCCTAGACATTTGGGTGGTTCAGGACACAGGTGTAGTGATGGACATTAAAAGTCTGTCTTCATGTGTGGATCATCTCACTGCAAGAGTACAAAATATTCAAGACTTTGTGGTTCAGAATTCTATGTTAGAACCAAGAATTCCTATTCCTAATTTGTTTTCTGGAGCTAAATTTCTGAGTTTCAAAAATAATCGTAAACTGTTTCTGGCCTTGAAACCTCGCTCCTCTGGTGACCCAGTTCAACAAGTTAGGATCATTATTTCTTTATTACGTGGCGACCCTCAAGACTGGGCATTTTCCCTTGCGCCAGGAGATCCTGCATTATGTAATATTGATGCGTTTTTCCTGGCGCTCGGATTGCTGTACGATGAACCTAATTCGGTGGATCAGGCAGAGAAAAATTTGCTGGCTCTGTGTCAGGGTCAGGATGGGATAGAGATTTATTGTCAGAAGTTTAGAAAGTGGTCCGTGCTCACTCAATGGAATGAAGGTGCGCTGGCAGCTATTTTCAGAAAGGGTCTCTCTGAAGCCCTTAGGGATGTCATGGTGGGATTTCCCATGCCTGCTGGTCTGAATGAGTCTATGTCTTTGGCCATTCAGATCGGTCGACGCTTGCGTGAGCATAAATCTGTGCACCATTTGGCGGTATTATCCGAGCATAAACCTGAGCCTATGCAGTGCGATAGGACTTTGACCAGAGTTGAACGGCAAGAACACAGACGTCAGAATGGGCTGTGTTTCTACTGTGGTGATTCCACTCATGCTATCTCCGATTGTCCTAAGCGCACTAAGCGGTTCGCTAGGTCTGCCACCATTGGTACGGTACAGTCAAAAGTTCTTTTGTCCGTTACTTTGATCTGCTCTTTGTCATCTTATTCTGTCATGGCATTTGTGGATTCAGGCGCAGCCCTGAATTTGATGGACTTGGAGTATGCTAGGCGTTGTGGGTTTTTCTTGGAGCCCTTGCAGTGTCCTATTCCATTGAGAGGAATTGATGCTACGCCTTTGGCCAAGAATAAGCCTCAGTACTGGACCCAGCTGACCATGTGCATGGCTCCTGCACATCAGGAGGATATTCGCTTTCTGGTGTTGCATAATCTGCATGATGTGGTCGTGTTGGGGTTGCCATGGCTACAAGTCCATAACCCAGTATTAGATTGGAAATCAATGTCTGTGTCCAGCTGGGGTTGTCAGGGGGTACATGGTGATGTCCCATTTCTGTCTATTTCGTCATCCACCCCTTCTGAGGTCCCAGAGTTCTTGTCTGATTACCGGGATGTATTTGATGAGCCCACGTCCAATGCCCTACCTCCGCATAGGGATTATGATTGTGCTATCGATTTGATTCCTGGTAGTAAGTTTCCTAAAGGTCGACTGTTTAATTTATCTGTACCTGAGCATGCCGCTATGCGGAGTTACGTGAAGGAGTCCTTGGAGAAAGGTCATATTCGCCCGTCATCGTCGCCATTGGGAGCGGGGTTCTTTTTTGTGGCCAAGAAGGATGGTTCGCTGAGACCTTGTATAGATTACCGCCTTCTAAATAAAATCACGGTCAAATTTCAGTACCCCTTGCCGCTGCTATCTGATTTGTTTGCTCGGATCAAGGGGGCTAGTTGGTTCACCAAGATAGATCTTCGTGGTGCGTATAATCTTGTGCGTATTAAGCGGGGCGATGAATGGAAAACCGCATTTAATACGCCCGAGGGCCATTTTGAGTACCTAGTTATGCCTTTCGGACTTGCCAATGCTCCATCGGTGTTTCAGTCCTTTATGCATGACATCTTCCGAGAGTACCTGGATAAATTCCTGATTGTATACTTGGATGATATTTTGGTCTTCTCGGATGATTGGGAGTCTCATGTGAAGCAGGTCAGAATGGTGTTCCAGGTCCTGCGTGCTAATTCCTTGTTTGTGAAGGGATCAAAGTGTCTCTTTGGTGTTCAGAAGGTTTCATTTTTGGGGTTCATTTTTTCCCCTTCTACTATCGAGATGGACCCTGTTAAGGTCCAGGCCATCTATGATTGGACTCAGCCGACATCTCTGAAGAGTCTGCAAAAGTTCCTGGGCTTTGCTAATTTTTATCGTCGCTTCATCTGAAATTTTTCTAGTATTGCTAAACCATTGACCGATTTGACCAAGAAGGGTGCTGATGTGGTCAATTGGTCTTCTGCTGCTGTGGAAGCTTTTCAAGAGTTAAAGCGTCGTTTTTCTTCTGCCCCTGTGTTGTGTCAACCAGAAGTTTCGCTTCCGTTCCAGGTCGAGGTTGATGCTTCTGAAATTGGAGCGGGGGCTGTTTTGTCGCAGAGAAGTTCTGATTGCTCGGTGATGAAACCATGCGCCTTCTTTTCCAGGAAGTTTTCGCCTGCTGAGCGAAATTATGATGTTGGCAATCGAGAGTTGCTGGCCATGAAGTGGGCATTCGAGGAGTGGCGTCATTGGCTTGAAGGAGCTAAGCATCGCGTGGTGGTCTTGACTGATCACAAGAACTTGACTTATCTCGAGTCTGCCAAACGGTTGAATCCTAGACAGGCTCGTTGGTCGCTGTTTTTCTCCCGTTTTGACTTTGTGGTTTCGTACCTTCCGGGCTCTAAAAATGTGAAGGCGGATGCCCTGTCTAGGAGTTTTGTGCCCGACTCTCCGGGTTTGTCTGAGCCGGCGGGTATTCTCAAAGAGGGAGTAATTTTGTCTGCCATCTCCCCTGATTTGCGGCGGGTGCTGCAAAAATTTCAGGCTAAGAAACCTGATCGTTGCCCAGCGGATAAACTGTTTGTCCCTGATAGGTGGACGAATAAAGTTATCTCTGAGGTTCATTGTTCGGTGTTGGCTGGTCATCCTGGAATCTTTGGTACCAGAGATTTAGTGGCTAGATCCTTTTGGTGGCCGTCTCTGTCGCGGGATGTGCGTTCTTTTGTGCAGTCCTGTGGGATTTGTGCTCGGGCTAAGCCCTGCTGTTCTCGTGCCAGTGGGTTGCTTTTGCCCTTGCCGGTCCCAAAGAAGCCTTGGACACATATCTCTATGGATTTTATTTCGGATCTCCCCGTCTCTCAAAAAATGTCGGTCATTTGGGTGGTTTGTGATCGCTTCTCTAAGATGATCCACTTGGTACCCTTGTCTAAATTACCTTCCTCCTCTGATTTGGTGCCATTGTTCTTCCAGCATGTGGTTCGTTTACATGGCATTCCAGAGAACATCGTTTCTGACAGAGTTTCCCAGTTTGTTTCGAGGTTTTGGCGAGCTTTTTGTGCTAGGATGGGCATTGATTTGTCTTTTTCCTCGGCTTTCCATCCTCAGACTAATGGCCAGACCGAACGAACCAATCAGACCTTGGAAACATATCTGAGATGCTTTGTTTCTGCTGATCAGGATGATTGGGTGTCCTTCTTGCCTTTGGCTGAGTTCGCCCTTAATAATCGGGCCAGCTCGGCTACCTTGGTTTCGCCGTTTTTCTGCAACTCTGGGTTCCATCCTCGTTTCTCTTCAGGGCAGGTTGAGTCTTCGGACTGTCCTGGTGTGGATACGGTGGTGGACAGGTTACAGCAGATTTGGACTCATGTAGTGGACAATTTGACCTTGTCCCAGGAGAAGGCTCAACATTTCGCTAATCGCAGACGCTGTGTGGGTCCCCGACTTCGTGTTGGGGATTTGGTTTGGTTGTCATCTCGTCATATTCCTATGAAGGTTTCCTCTGCTAAGTTTCAGCCTCGTTTCATTGGTCCGTATAGGATTTCTGAGGTTCTTAATCCTGTGTCTTTTTCCATCCATAACGTATTCCATAGGTCTTTGTTGCGGAGATACGTGGCACCTATGGTTCCATCTGTTGATCCTCCTGCCCCGGTTTTGGTGGAGGGGGAGTTGGAGTATATTGTGGAGAAGATTTTGGATTCTCGTGTTTCGAGACGGAAACTCCAGTATCTGGTTAAGTGGAGGGGTTATGGTCAGGAAGATAATTCCTGGGTCTTTGCCTCTGATGTCCATGCTGCCGATCTTGTTCGTGCCTTTCATATGGCTCATCCTGGTCGGCCTGGGGGCTCTGGTGAGGGTTCGGTGACCCCTCCTCAAGGGGGGGTACTGTTGTGAATTCTGTGGCAGAGCTCCCTCCTGTGGTCACAAGTGGTACTGCGGCTTCTGAGTTTCCTTCCTCAGGTGATGTGGTGAAGTCGGTTGGTGCTGCTCTATTTAACTCCACCTAGTGCTTTGCTCCTGGCCTCCAGTCAATGTTCTAGTGTTGGTCTTGCTTCCTCCTGGATCGTTCCTGTGGCCTGTCTGCTCTTCATAAGCTAAGTTTTGCTTGTGTTATTTTTTTTGCTATTTTTTCTGTTCAGCTTGCTTTATTGGTTTTTTTTTGCTTGCTGGAAGCTCTGGGACGCAGAGGGAGCACCTCCGTACCGTTAGTCGGTGCGGAGGGTCTTTTTGCCCCTCTGCGTGGTTGTTTGTAGGGTTTTGTGTTGACCGCAAAGTTATCTTTCCTATCTTCGGTCTGTTCAGTAAGTTGGGCCTCACTTTGCTAAATCTATTTCATCTCTGCGTTTGTATTTTCATCTCTACTCACAGTCATTATATGTGGGGGGCTGCCTTTTCCTTTGGGGTATTTCTCTGAGGCAAGGTAGGCTTATTTTTCTATCTTAGGCCTAGCTAGTTTCTCAGGCTGTGCCGAGTTGCATAGGGAGCGTTAGGCGCAATCCACGGCTGCCTCTAGTGTGGTTGGATAGGATTAGGGATTGCGGTCAGCAGAGTTCCCACGTCTCAGAGCTCGTCCTATGTCTTTTGGTTATTATCAGGTCACTTTGTGTGCTCTGAACTTCAAGGTCCATTGTGGTTCTGAATTACCTAATCATAACAGATCTCTGTGCCCCCAGCAATGTGCCCCCTGTGATCTCTGTTCCCCTGTGATCTCTGTTCCCCTGTGATCTCGGTGCCCCCTGTGATCTCTGTTCCCCCTGTGATCTCTGTGCCCCCCCAGCTATGTGCCCCCCTGTGATCTCTGTTCCCCCTGTGATCCCTGTTCACCCCAGCTATGTGCTCCTTGTGATCTCTGTTCCCCCTGTGATCTCTGTGCCCCCCAGCTATGTGCCCCCTGTGATCTCTGTTCCCCCTGTGATCTCTGTGCCCCCTGTGATCTCTGTTCCCCCTGTTATCTCTGTGCCCCCTGTTGTGAATTCTGCTCTTGGGTTCCCTCCAGTGGTTGTAGGTGGCCTCTATACTGACCGCAATCCTGAACTTAACACCGCAACTAGAAGTAGCCGTGGAGTGTACCTAACACACCTAGACACCTCGTCACAGCCGGAGGACTAAATACCCCTAAAGATGGAAATTGGAATACTATCTTGCCTCAGAGAAAATCCCCAAAGGACAGACAGCCCCCCCACAAATATTGGCGGTGTGTTGGAGAGGAAAAAACATACACAGGCAAAAAAAACAGGATTTAGCACAGGAGGCCACTCTAGCTAGATAGGACAGGATAGGACAGAGTTCTGTGCGGTCAGTATTAAATCCCTTCAAAACATCCACAGCAGAATATGCAAAAAACTTCCTACATCTAACTAAAAGATGTAGGAGCGTAAATCTGCAACTCCAGTGAATACTACAATCAGAGCAGGAATAAAACTGAAACAAGCACACAGCAGTGTGCCACAGATACAAAAACCAAACACTTATCTTTGCTGAATTTGGCAGCCAGCAGGAGAAGCCAGAAAGTGATCCAACACTTCACAAGGAACATTGACTACTGGCAAGGGCTAAAGGATCCTGCACACCTAAATATCCCAGTCAGAATTGTAATCATCCGATACACCTGGCCAGGACTGCGAGTCAGAGACAACTGCATTCCCACCTACAACCACTGGAGGGAACCCAAGAGCAGAATTCACAACAGCCTCCAGCTATGTGCCCCCTGTGATCTCTGTTCCCCTGTGATCTCTGTTCCCCTGTGATCTCTGTGCCCCCTGTGATCTCTGTTCCCCCTGTGATCTCTGTTCCCCCCAGCTATGTGCCCCCTGTGATCTCTGTTCCCCCTGTGATCTCTGTGCCCCCAGCTATGTGCCCCTTGTGATCTCTGTTCCCCCTGTGATCTCTGTGCCCCCCAGCTATGTGCCCCCTGTGATCTCTGTTCCCCTGTTATCTCTGTTCCTGTGATCTCTGTGCCCCCTGTGATCTCTGTTTCCCCTGTGATCTCTGTGCCCCCCCAGCTATGTGCCCCCTGTGATCTCTATTCCCCCTGTGATTCCTGTGTCCCCAGCTATGTGCCCCCTGTGATCTCTGTTCCCCCTGTGATCCCTGTGCCCCCAAGCTATGTGCCCCCTGTGATCTCTGTGCCCCCCAGCTATGTGCCCCCTGTGATCTCTGTTCCCCCTGTGATCTCTGTGCCCCCCAGCTATGTGCCCCCTGTGATCTCTGTTCCCCCTGTGATCTCTGTGCCCCCCAGCTATGTGCCCCCTGTGATCTCTGTTCCCCCTGTGATTTCTGTGCCCCCCAGCTATGTGCCACCTGTGATCTCTGTTCCCCCTGTGATCCCTGTGGCCCCCAGCTAGATGCCCCCTGTTATTTCTGTGCCTTTTGTGAGTGCGGCCCTCGTTCGTGCTTGGGCGTGCGTCTGCAGCTCTGGTCAGTGCGGGCAAACAGGAGAGCGTGTGCACACCAGGGTCTGTGCAGAAGTGAGAAAAGGCCACACAGACGCCTGAGCCTCACTCTGAACAGCGCTCTCCTCACCGATCCCAGGCCGGCATCTGCTCCAAGTCTTCAGCACCTCCGACGCTGGCTGGACAGTGGACCCTCCTCATCCTCCTCCATCTCAGGTGAGTACCAGCATGAAATCTTTTTACGTATACACAGCATTTGCAGTTTGACCTGTATACTGTGTATAGACTGCTGCATGTACAATATATACAGTAGGTGACTCTGCTGTATTATATAATCACTGTATCACCTACATAATGTATATACAGAAGTCTATATTCATTATATAGGTGACACTGTGACTGATGTGTATATACGTGTTATAGGTGATACTGCTGCATATATATACTGCGACTATACATTGCAATCACAGTATCACCTATATAATGTATGTACAGCAGTCTATATACATTGTATAGGTGAAACTGCGACTGCGGTATGCAAGTTATATAGGTGACACCACTGTGTGTAATATACTACGACCGCTGTGTATAGCCCATATAGGCCAGCCACAGTGTGTGTGTGTTATATACACACACACACACACACACACTGCGGCTGACCCATATGGGCTATACACAGCGGTCGTAGTATATTACACACAGTGGTATAACCTATATAACGTACTGTACATACCTCAGTTGCAGTTTCACTTATATAATGTATGTGTGTGTGTCTGTCTGTCTCTCTCTCTATATATATATATATATTTATACACACACACAGCACTCTGATTGATTGTGATAAAAGTGTCGGACTCTTTATTGGCCTAAGTGGCAATGTTTCGGATCAATAACAGGACATTTCTCTGATATGAAACTGAAATGTTGCCACATGGGTTAATAAAGAGTCCACTGTTTAAAGGGATTGTCTCCCACTAGAACAACCTCATCTTAAACTAAATGTTCAGCCCGATAAAATAATAAAGCCTATATTCACCTCCTGTGCCAGCGCCGTTCCCACAGTGGCTTTGATGACCCTCTTGGGGCTGTGATGTGCTGTTGTGATTCCCGGCACCAATCAGCGCTGGTGTCACTGTCTCCATCTTCGGACAAACTGAACGTGAAGAGGAAGTCCAGGACGAGGGTGTGAGTTTGGATCAGGATACCCTCCACGAGGCTGGAGGTTGTGGTCTGTATACAGACCGTGAGTTTCACTCTTGTGAACACAGCCTACAACTAATTCTGTAGTGGTGCATGTATACTAACGCAGATCGTGTTCGTTCGTGTGTGTCGCCATTTCTAATTCACCTATATATTTTGGCATGGTGGGGGGCCCCATTTGAAAGTTCACACCGGGGCCCAAAACTTTGTAGTTACGCCACTGACTATGGCTTTATGTGAAGAGGACTGTGCATGCAAGATATCCCAAAAATATTGATGAACTGAAACCCATCTGCAGGGAGAAATGATCCAAAATTCCTACTCGTCATTGCGCGAATTTGCAGCTAATGGAAATGTTCATAGGGGGTGAGTGCTGCTTAAGGGGAATCTAAAGGTTATTACATTTATGGATTTTCTTAAATTTTACTTACTACCCCCAGAAATCATAAGCAGTTCAACTGTTTGTTATCTGTCATTTTGTGTTGGACCATATTTTAATAGTAATTAATACAGAACCATAAGTCATTTCAAAGGATTCACTTACTTTATCTTGAACTGTATGTTTCATATAATATAGAATAATTCCCATTGTGCTGATCAGAAATAAGTGATACCTTCAGACCTGACCTACCCGCTAGTTGGTCATTCCCACATAATTTAGTTCTTTAAGAACAGGATAACCTGCGCAGCGAACAGTTCTTGGAGATTACTATTTCTAGCAGAACAGAAAGTGCAATTCTACAGCCCATGCACTCCCAATAAATGTGTCTAATTAAATAATTTGTAAAATATATAAATAAAGTTACAGTTTCTATACTGATAATTTCTAAGGGGTTTCCACCCACATTCTGGATATTTCATTCAACACATCTCTTAATGCTCCTGTTTTTTCTTATGAGAACTCAGTTTTATTGGGCTTGCTGAGTGGAAACCAAAAAAAAAAGAACTCTTTTACAGAGTAATGAGTGAGTTTCACGACTCATTAATTGAGCCACATGTGATCCTGTGAAGAACTCTGGGAGCTAAGAAAGCAAAATACACTTTTCATATCACAGTAGAGGGGGAGAGGCTTTAAAACTAACGGTGTGAGTCCGCATAGTCTCAGTGCAACAAAATGTATCTTTTATATACTTTAAAGTCTAGTTACTCTCTGGCAGCAATTTCCATTAGGCAACAATTACAACAATAGCCTTCTTAAAACAGCAGGTACCTACTTATCTCCGCTACAAAATAGCGCTGCCATACAAAATCAAGAAATGAAGGATTTAATTCCTATTTAAAGAATTGGAAAGTCAATCCCTATAGGCGTCTGAAGAACAACCACACCAAAAGGAGATTATTGCAATATATGTGATCATTGGAAAACATTCCTTTAACTAGGACTCTTCACATCCTAAATGTGGCAATATTTTGCATTACAAATCAAACTACCTATCACACCACACGAGTTAAAGGGTCTCTGCTCCATTAAACAGGTCCACATCATCATTTGAGCAGAGTTGAGACCCTTTTACAATGAAAGTGGCAACCTACAAGTATCTGAAGGTCAGATAACTCGTAAAAACTACCGTACTTTTGATAAGTAGAATGTTACGTGCTAAATATTGTGGCCTTTAATCTAAAGTTGTGTATACATGACAATGTTGTAAAGGTACCTTCACACATAACGATATTGTTAACGATATCGTTGCTATTTGTGACGTAGCAACGATATCGTTAATGAAATCGTTATGTGTGACAGCGACCAACGATCAGGCCCCTGCTGGGAGATCGTTGGTCGCTGAGGAAAGTCCAGAACTTTATTTCGTCGCTGGACTCCCTGGAGACATCGCTGGATCGGCGTGTGTGACACCGATCCAGCGATGTCTTCACTGGTAACCAGGGTAAACATCGGGTAACTAAGCGCAGGGCCGCGCTTAGTAACCCGATGTTTACCCTGGTTACCATGCTAAAAGTAAAAAAAAACAAACACTACATACTTACCTACCGCTGTCTGTCCTCCAGCGCTGCGCTCTGCACTCCTCCTGTACTGGCTGTGAGCCGGAAAGCAGAGCGGTGACGTCACCGCTCTGCTTTCCTGCTCCCAGACAGTACAAGAGGAGAGCAGAGAAGCAGAGCGCAGCGCTGGAGGACAGACAGCGGTAGGTAAGTATCTAGTGTTTGTTTTTTTTTACTTTTAGCATGGTAACCAGGGTAAACATCGGGTTACTAAGCGCGGCCCTGCGCTTAGTTACCCGATGTTTACCCTGGTTACCGGCATCGTTGGTCGCTGGAGAGCGGTCTGTGTGACAGCTCTCCAGCGACCAAACAGCGACGCTGCAGCGATCCGGATCGTTGTCGGTATCGCTGCAGCGTCGCTAAATGTGAAGGGGCCTTAAGATGAATTAAACTGGGAAGGAAAAAGCGCAATAGGGTCTTATCTAATGACAATGGGGTGTCAAGCAAAAAGGGAGATACACTCACCCTGCTGAGTTGCTTAATGGCAACATATAAAGGGCATATAACAGCTGCTGCACAGATACCGGTCGAGATGACCACCACATGTATAAGGAAAACGACGGGAGGTATCTCTCATGAGCTGCTGAGATAGAGTCCTTAAAATCAAATTGTTTATTAGACCAGGTTTAAAAGTCAAAGCATTTCAAGGTCACCCCGGACCTCTTGATCATGACAAACCTGAGGAAGAGGTCCGGCATGACCTTGAAATGCGTTGACTTGTAAACCTGTTCTAAGAATCCTTAAAATCAAATTGTTTATATCTCAGCAGCACATGAGTGATACCTCCCATCATTTTCCTTAATGTTGTAAGAGGATATGCTCTGGTGGCAGCTTATCTTCTGCAGGAACAAAGGATCAGACTTGTTGAAATCCAACAAGCCTGATCTATTTTGTGTAGACGTCTTTATTGAAACAGCATCCAAAGCCTAGGCCAATGACCCATATGTCTTCATCACATCGTTTTTTGATTGCAAAAAAAATTCTTCAAAAATAGTGTTCATGACGCTGGCAGCATTGAGCTTCAGTTTTGCCAGCTAGTACTTTGTGATTCTGTACAGCAATCTTTCATTTGAAGTATATCAAGCATGCAGCATCAACCAAAGAATGGGGTTAGAAGTACCCTGTTCTACCAATAGTCAAAGATACTAAGCCCCAATTACTAAATAATACATAACAATATATTCTGAGGATGTGTCATAAGTGTTTAAGATGGAGTAGGAATATTTCTTTAAGACAAAGTTGCAGCCCAGTCAGTTTCAAAGTGTTAGACACTTTAGAAGTAGAGATGAGGGGATTAACTTTGAATTGGTTTTCCTGAAACTCGCAGCTCCACGCAAATATAAACATTTTTCAATTTGATTTGCAAAGATGGAAAAATAAAAAAAAATTCCAGTGTCATTTCACACACTGCTGAAGCATCAGAGAGGGGGCTAATGACTTTTTATAGAGCCGCACAGGCTTCCCCATAATGCCCTACATCTATGACATCACATGTCTAGTGCAGCCAATCAGGAGATTATCAGACTTGGTATAAAAAGCAGGTAACCCATGAGCCAGTTTAGGATGATTTTAGACTGGTGTGGGTTAGACCTCAGGAGTCTAGACAGAGAAACAATATTCCTAATTGATTTGTCAAATACTTTAGTCACTAATATATAGAGCAACTGCAATATGAGGAGAAGAGTAGTTTCTGATATAAAGTTTCAATCAACAAGAAGAAAGAGAGATAGGATAATAATACTGCCATGGTACTTGATTACTGAAATAATCTGTATGTCTCTCCATTAAAAAAAAGCAACAAAAAAAAACATTTTTTTGCCAATTCCTGTAATTGCAATTCATCCAGAGCAAATTTTCTGCAAATAAAATTTTTGGGATAAATTCAACAAATTTTGCAAATTCTAATTTCAAATAATCAGCTCATCTCTAGTTATGAAAATTGCTTTATGGGGTTTGTTTCACAGTGACAAGCAATTTTTACATTGTACCCAGCTTGGCAATCAGCTATGTTCACATGTCCTCATTTTTTTGCTTACTCCATCAATTTGAAATGGAAGAAAAACAGATAGCTTTTAACCGGTCTGTTTTCATAAATTTCAATGTAAAAAAAACAGATCCAGTTGAAATCATTTTTTTCACACAACTTTTTTTGTCAATGGATTGCTGTCTAATCCATTCAAACCGATGATTGCATAGCCTTGGAAACCCTGAGCAGTCAGCTATTATTACTGGATGAAGTTCTGGCTGGCCACCCATCCAATGAATAGCTATGTAATTACAGGATGGCTATAAATACTGGAGTGAGAATTTCTGCTTGGAGATGTTCCTTTCTTAAGGGTTAGCACTGCAGCCTTGCAGCTCTGAGGTCCTGTGTTTAAACCCCACCAATGACAACAACTGTAAAGAGGTTGTATGTTCTCCCCATGTTTGCGTAGGTTTCCTCCAGGTACTCAGGTTTCCTCTCAAAAGCCAAAAACATGTTGATGGGGAATTTATATTGGGAGCTCCTGTGGGGACATCAATGATGATGCCTGTAATGTTCTGTGTAATTAACGTTGCTTCTGTATATAAGCAAGCAAACAAGGGTGAACACAAGGAGAGCCGCCTCTATGGTGTCCACAAATCCTAATAGAGTAAATGGGTAACGAATAAAACAAATCCATTAAATATATTAGTTGCCCCTGACAAAATAGAGGAAAGTTTGGTTTCTCAAATCAAAAAGCTAAGCATATTTCATATATGTCATTCTATAAAAGAGCAAGATAAATTCTGAGCACACAGCTCCGTATTATCAGAATTCAATTTAAATGCCAAGACAGTTAAAGATAAAGAAAAATCAAAATGCTAAAGTGAAAGGTTATATTTAGAGATGAATTAAGAATTTCTAATTTGGGTAAATGTTAGAATACTATGCCATGCCCTGCAGAAAGATTGCGAATGATCAACTTAAGCAAATTTAACTGCTTAGTCAGCAATTAAGCATAGCCATAAAGGTGCCTACAATATAAAAAAAATATAATACAAAATCTAGGCTTCATAAGTAGCTCTGCCCTCAGATTGATGCTTCACATGTACTATACATTACTGCATTACAGAGACTAGTTCAGTCAGAAAATTAAGGAAAAGTTGGGTAATTGGACGCAACTTAGGGTTTCAGCATTGCTCATATGACAGACTCCATATACAGTTTTAGATTACACTTTGGTAGGATTTTTTTAATGTTCAAATGCATCTAAAATCATAAATGTGAATATATCATATTTTATTTATTTTAAGAAAATGGCCAGTTGTACTCGCTGCACGAGGTATTCTACATTTCGTCATATTTGACAAACTGCCGTGGGTGAAATATAGATTTCATGCAAAGCTTCCAGCTGTTGAGTATGTGCTGATCTTCAATATCAGTCATTTTGAAAGCTATTAGCAAATATGAAAAATATCAAATTCTAAAGAGATGTTTGCATCCTTTTAAAAGCAGCAATATTCTTCTTCCTAACCTGGTGGTGTCACGGGTTTAGTGAGACAGACAGGAGCCAGAAGACCGCAGCATCTGATTCCCCTTACCCCTGCACTGGCTAGAAGCACTTCGCCTTCATATTAAACTGTGTAAGTTTCTTTAAGCAGTGCAAGGGTCAATCTGCTCAGATGAAACTTCCTGGAGACTTCCCTGTGTTTAGGCTCTCAGTTGTGCACTGTGCCACTCCTATATGCTGTATAATCTTGGAACTGACTAGCACTCATCATTGCTCTAGCTAGCTCTAGCTTTTGCTGCATGGCAGGTGGTTGTTATTGAAGAAGGCGTTTGGTTGATTTATCCATGATTGGTTTTGAGTGTGTGATAATTACCTTTCTCCTCCTACTTTGGTTTAACCCAGGTATATTCCTCTGTTGTATGTGTGGGTATATTTGTATGTTTGGTATTTTATGTTATCCCTGTTCATATTATCTTCTTAGTCTGGATTGTGTATTACAGTACACTACTACTCCCCTCTTCCCAAGGTGGAGCAAGAGTACAGGCTGAGGGTGGATTCAGGAGCTAAGTCAAGGTACATGGCCCTGGCATCTTCACCATCAGAAGTAATCCGGTGAACAGGGTGAGCTGGGGCACCACTAGCATTAGGGACAGAGAAGGAGCCCCTGATCCTTGGACATCCGATAAAGTAGTGACATTGGTGTTGTAGCTCAGCACCATTGCCTTGTATAAGTAACTACTTCAATAAATATCTCAAAGTGGTTTCCCTTCTTGGACTGTCAACATGGCTACTTGACGTTATATAATACAAGTTTTAAAACAAATTATACAGCTTAGAGACCTGAAAAAAATATCTGCTGCAATATGAAATACAGAACCAGAAACACATGGGCTACTTGCACAATAAACAAGTCTGTAGGAACCTGTTCACACACCACCAAGAAACTTGAAGAAACAAAAGAGCACAGTGAAAAAAAGTATCAACTAAATACCCTGTTTTCTCCATCTTTTGACTAGCACTTGCTTATTACTGTGATTTTTTTTACAACAGAGTATTTTTGACCTCACTGTGCTCTTTTGTTTCTGCAATATGAAATACAGACAATTTGTTGGATTGATAATAAAAGTAATTTAAAAGGAACCTGTCACCCCCAACATCGACGATGAACTAAGCCCACCAGCATCAAAGGCTAATCTACAGCATTCTGGAATGCTGTAGATAAGCCCCCGATGTATCCTGAAAGATAAGAAAAAGAGGTTAGATTATACTCACCCAGGGGTGGTCCCGCTGCGGTGGGCATCACAGTCCGGTCCAGAGCCTCCCATCTTCTTACGATGACATCCTCTTCTTGTCTTCATGCTGCAGCTCCAGCCAGGTCAGAGAGGCCCGGCGCCTGCGCACTGCAGTATTTTGCTCTGCCCTCAACAGGGCAGACAAAGTACACCTGCGCCAGAGCTGCAGCGTGAAGACAAGAAGAGGACGTCATTGTAAGAAGATGGGAGGCCCCGGACCGGACAGTGACGCCCATCGGACCGGACCGCAGCGGGAACGCCCCTGGTTGAGTATAATCTAACCTTTTTTTCTTATTGGAGTATATTGTGGAGAAGATTTTGGATTCTCGTGTTTCTAGACGGAAACTCCAGTATCTGGTTAAATGGAAGGGTTATGCTCAGGAAGATAATTCCTGGGTTTTTGCCTCTGATGTCCATGCTCCCGATCTTGTTCGTGCCTTTCATGTGGCTCATCCTGGTCGGCCTGGGGGCTCTGGTGAGGGTTCGGTGACCCCTCCTCAAGGGGGGGTACTGTTGTGAATTCTGTGGCAGAGCTCCCTCCTGTGGTCACAAGTGGTTCTTCGGCTGATTCTCTCTGTGAGCTTCTGTTGGTGGAGGGAAGTGGTACTGCGGCTTCTGAGTTTCCTCCCTCAGGTGATCTGGTGAGGTCGTTAGGTGCTTCTCTACTTAACTCATATTCCTCACCAACCGTTACACCGATGCCTCTACCCTGTGCCAGTCATTACACTGGCTACCCATCCACTCCAGAATCCAGTACAAAACTACTACCCTCATCCACAAAGCACTCCATGGCTCAGCACCACCCTACATCTCCTCCCTGGTATCAGTCTACCACCCTACCCGTGCCCTCCGCTCCGCTAATGACCTCAGGTTAGCATCCTCAATAATCAGAACCTCCCACTCCCGTCTCCAAGACTTTACACGTGCTGCGCCGATTCTTTGGAATGCACTACCTAGGTTAATACGATTAATCCCCAATCCCCACAGTTTTAAGCGTGCCCTAAAAACTCATTTGTTCAGACTGGCCTACCGCCTCAATGCATTAACCTAACGATCCCTGTGTGGCCTATTTATAATAAAAAAAAAAAAAAAAAAAAAAAAAAGGTTCCTCGCATCATGTTCTCATACACTTTATGCAGTATTAGCCCTCTGTGTCTGTACTGCTACATACTTAGGCAGGTAACTGGTTCATGCAGCTTTACATGAACACCTGAGCCTTACACTATAGCTGGTCCGAATAACTAAAGCAATTGTTACCATCCACCTCTCGTGTCTCCCCTTTTCCTCATAGTTTGTAAGCTTGCGAGCAGGGCCCTCACTCCTCCTGGTATCTGTTTTGAACTGTATTTCTGTTATGCTGTAATGTCTATTGTCTGTACAAGTCCCCTCTATAATTTGTAAAGCGCTGCGGAATATGTTGGCGCTATATAAATAAAATTATTATTATTATTATTATTAACTCCACCTAATGCTTTGATCCTGGCTTCCTGTCAATGTTCCAGTGTTGGACTTGCTTTTCCCTGGATCATTCCTGTGGCCTGCTGCTCTGCATAGCTAAGTTCTTCTTTGCTATTTGTTTGCTATTTTTTCTGTCCAGTTTGTCTAATTTTTTGCTGGAAGCTCTGGGACGCAAAGGGTGTACCTCCGTGCCGTTAGTTCGGTACGGAGGGTCTTTTTGCCCCCTTTGCGTGGTTTTCTTTAGGGTATTGTGTAGACCGCAAAGTTACCTTTTCTATCCTCGATCTGTTAAGAAAGTCGGGCCTCACTTTGCTGATTCTATTTAATCTCTACGTTTGTCTTTTCATCTTAACTCACAGTCATTATATGTGGGGGGCTGCCTTTTCCTTTGGGGTATTTCTCTGAGGCAAGGTAGGCTTATTTTCTATCTTCAGGCTAGTTAGTTTCTCAGGCTGTGCCGAGTTGCATAGGCAGAGTTAGGCGCAATCCACGGCTGCCTCTAGTGTTGTTTGGAGAGGATTAGGGATTGCGGTCTGCAGAGTTCCCACGTCTCAGAGCTCGTTCTATGATTTGGGGTTATTGTCAGATCACTGTATGTGCTCTGACCGCTATGTCCATTGTAGTACTGAATTCCTTTCATAACAGGTAAACCACTGTTTGGGCACATGGGAGAGCTCGGAAGGGAAGGAGCGCCGTTTGACTTTTCAATGCAAAATTCACAGGAATTGAGATGAGACGCCATGTTGCGTTTGGAGAGCCACTGATGTGCCTAAATATTGAAACCCCCCACATGTGACAACATTTTGGAAAGTAGACCCCCTAAGGAACTTATCTAGATGTGTGGTGAGCACTTTGACCCACCAAGAGCTTCACAGAAGTTTATAATGCAGAGCCGTAAAAATAAAACAAAATTTTTTCCCCACAAATATTATTTTTTAGCCCCCAGTTTTGTATTTTCCCAAGGGTAACAGGAGAAACTGGACCCCAACATTTGTTGTGCAATTTGTCCTGAGTGCGCTGATACCCCATATGTTGGGGGGAACCACCGTTTGGGCGCATGGGAAGGCTCGGAAGGGAAGGAGCGCCATTTGAAATACAGACTTAGATGGAATGGTCTGCAGGCGTCACATTGCGTTTGCAGAGCCCCTAATGTACCTAAACAGTAGAAACCCCCCACAAGTGACCCCATATTGGAAACTAGACCCCCAAAGGAACTTATCTAGATGTGTTGTGAGAACTTTGAGCCCCCAAGTGTTTCACTACAGTTTCTAACGCAGAGCCGTGAAAATTAAAAAAAAATTCCCCCCAAAATTATTTTTTAGCCCCCAGTTTTGTATTTTCTCGAGGGTAACAGGAGAAATTGGACCCCAAAATTTGTTGTCCAATTTGTCCTGAGTGCGCTGATGCCCCATATGTGGGGGGGAACCACCGTTTGGGTGCATGGGAGGGCTCGGAAGGCAAGAAGTGCCATTTGGAATGCAGACTTAGATGGAATGGTCT
Organism: Ranitomeya imitator; assembly: GCF_032444005.1. Taxonomy (NCBI): domain Eukaryota; kingdom Metazoa; phylum Chordata; class Amphibia; order Anura; family Dendrobatidae; genus Ranitomeya; species Ranitomeya imitator. The sequence goes on along the minus strand of NC_091282.1, from coordinate 931,277,829 downwards.
GCAGGCGTCACATTGCGTTTGCAGAGCCCCTAATGTACCTAAACAGTAGAAACCCCCCACAAGTGACCCCATATTGGAAACTAGACCCCCCCACGAACTTATCTAGATGTGCTGTGAGAACTTTGAGCCCCCAAGTGTTTCACTACAGTTTATAACGCAGAGCCGTGAAAATTAAAAAATCTTTTTTTTCCCACAAAACTTATTTTTTAGCCCCCAGTTTTGTATTTTCCCAAGGGTAACAGGAGAAATTGGACCCCAAAAGTGGTTGTCCAATTTGTCCTGAGTACGATGATACCCCATATGTTGGGGTAAACTCCTGTTTGGGCACACGGGAGAGCTCGGAAGGGAAGGAGCGCTGTTTTACTTTTTCAACGCAGAATTGGCTGGAATTGAGATCGGACGCCATGTCACGTTTGGAGAGCCCCTGATGTGTCTAAACAGTGGAAACCCCCCAATTATAACTGAAACCCTAATCCAAACACACCCCTAACCCTAATTCCAACGGTAACCCTAACCACACCTCTAACCCAGACACACCCCTAACCCTAATCCCAACCCTATTCCCAACCGCAAATGTAATCCAAACCCTAACCCTAACTTTAGCCCCAACCCTAACTGTAGCCTTAACCCTAACTGTAGCCTTAACCCTAACTGTAGCCTTTACCCTAACTGTAGCCTTAACCCTAGCCCTAACCCTAGCCCTAACCATAACCCTAGCCCTAACCCTATCCCTAACCCTAGCCCTAACCCTAGCCCTAACCCTAGCCCTAGTCCTAACCCTAACCCTAGCCCTAACCCTAACCCTAGCCCTAACCCTAACCCTAACCCTAACCATAGCCATAACCCTAACCCTAGCCCTAACCCTAACCCTAATGGGAAAATGGAAATAAATACATTTTTTTAATTTTTTTTATTTTTCCCTAACTAAGGGGGTAATGAAGGGGGGTTTGATTTACTTTTATAGCGGGTTTTTTAGCGGATTTTTATGATTGGCAGCCGTCACTCACTGAAAGACGCTTTTTATTGCAAAAAATATTTTTTGCGTTACCACATTTTGAGAGCTATAATTTTTCCATATTTGAGTCCACAGAGTCATGTGAGGTCTTGCTTTTTGCGGGACGAGTTGACGTTTTTATTGGCAACACTTTCAGGCACGTGACATTTTTTGATCGCTTTTTATTCCGATTTTTGTGAGGCAGAATTAGCAAAAACCAGCTATTCATGAATTTCTTTTGGGGGAGGCGTTTATACCGTTCCGCGTTTGGTAAAATTGATAAAGCAGTTTTATTCTTCAGGTCAGTACGATTACAGCGACACCTCATTTATATCATTTTTTTATGTTTTGGCGCTTTTATACGATAAAAACTATTTTATAGAAAAAATAATTATTTTTGCATCGCTTTATTCTGAGGACTATAACTTTTTTATTTTTTTGCTGATGTTGCTGTATGGCGGCTCATTTTTTGCGGGACAAGATGACGCTTTCAGCGGTACCATGGTTATTTATATCTGTCTTTTTGATCGCGTGTTATTCCACTTTTTGTTCGGCGGTATGATAATAAAGCGTTGTTTTTTGCCTCGTTTTTTTTTTTTCTTACGGTGTTTACTGATGGGGTTATCTAGTGGGCCAGTTTTATAGGTCGGGTCGTTACGGACGCGGCGATACTAAATATGTGTACTTTTATTGTTTTGTTTTTTTTATTTAGATAAAGAAATGTATTTATGGGAATAATATTTTTTTTTTTTTCATTATTTAGGATTTTTTTTTTTTTTACACACTTGTAAAAAATTTTTTTAACTTTTTTACTTTGTCCCAGGGGGGGACAATACAGATCGGTGATCTGCCAGTTTGCACAGCACTCTGACAGATCACCGATCTGTCAAACAGCGCTGCAGCGTTACCAAGTGCCTGCTCTGAGCAGGCACTTGGTAAGCCACCTCCCTCCCTGCAGGACCCGGATCCGCGGCCATCTTGGATCCGGGATTTGCTGCAGGGAGGAAGGTAGGAGACCCCCGGAGCAACGAGATCATATCGCGTTGCTGCGGGCGTCTCAGGGAAGCACGCAGGGAGCCCCCTCCCTGCGCGATGCTTCCCTGCACCGCCGGCACATCGCGATCATGTTTGATCGCGGTGTGCCGGGGGTTAATGTGCCGGGGGCGGTCCGTGACCGCTCCTGGCACATAGTGCCGGATGTCAGCTGCGATAAGCAGCTGACACCCGGCCGCGCTCCCCCCGTGAGCGCGGCCGATCGCCTATGACGTACTATTCCGTCCTTGGGAAGTAAAGCCCACCCCACATGGACAGAATAGTACGTCTAATGGTAGAAAGGGGTTGAAGATTTGGGGTTTTCACTGTATAATAAAGCCCATTCACACGTTTTTGTGGTAGTTTTGATGTCAGAGTTTTAAATCTGAATTGAAAGAGGCAATAATGTCAGTTAGACCTGACATCGAGAATTCCACTCCGGACGATGCATTAAAAGTAGTTCAAAATTTCCAGAAGAACTTAACCCATTCTGTATCAGCAGCTGCGCTCTGTAGCCCCCACCGCAGCTTCAAGGAGCAGGAACGGCAGCTTCAAGGACGCAGCTCCATTCTTTATCAGTGGCCCACTAGACTCCAGCTCCAGCCCCCCTCCCTTACACAAATCTAGTCTCATACTCCAATATCCATTTTAACCCTGTGTCTGGAAATCTCCCTCGCCATGTTAATTCTCAGACCAAGACAAGACAGATTGCGGTCAGACAAACCCAGACTGGAGAAATACTTGTATAATCTGTGCTGCAACCCAACTTAAGTGAATTACACTGAATCCTGTCCAGACAAGATCACATGTAGTGATATAAGAAGCTGACACAGGATTATGGTTAGTGAGTAGTGGGGACATTAACTTTTGGGAGTAAGCTGACAGTAATCCTTTTGGGAAGGAGCTTTAGGTCAGCATGTCATGTCACCCCCAACCGGTCATCATGTCACCCCCACCACCAGAGAACCAACCACATCAGGTAGTGTAAGACAGATACAGGAGTATTATCCCTGGAAGCCCTCTGACTAGCTAGCTACGCTAAAATAATTGGCTGACCCTGAGAACAAACCTTTCCCATTATGAAAATATGATGGATGTATAAGTGCACCTGAGCAGACCTAGAGAGTTGGTGAGCCAAGATGATGGTCAGATGGTCCTTATGTTATATAACCCCTATGTAGATGAACATAATGAGATGTGTATCTTACACGCCCTTTCCCAATCAGTTTGCAAAAAAAAATAAATAAATATGGGAGAGTGTTTTTAACCCTGTCAGTTAGAATATCCTTATGTTATGCTGCTTCAGTATGTGGGTAATCTTTGTTGTGTACACGGACAGTGCAGGAAGCCATTGTTGCCACTGTTAGTTTTCGCAAGTATCTGGCAGATCTGAACTGTCGGGTTTCGGCCTTGAAACTTCGGTTCTGCCTTGGTCAAGTGATATTTTTGGGTCACTGTCTCCTTCAGGGTGCCAGACACCTCACAGAAGAAAGAAAAAAATATAGCCGTCAGCTACAAAAGATGTGACTGAGCTCCAGCGTTTCCTTGGACTATGTACTTATTGTTGTCAGTGAATACCGGACACATCCCGCATAATGCTACCTCTCTACAAGGCCCTGAAAGACTGTTCAAGATATGCTGATGATTTTGGCAGATTCCACACCGGATAAGCTGTTACTACGGAAGATACTGTATTGCCCGGAGCTGCACTCCCTCCCTCACTGTCAGCACAAGAAGCAGAACTTCAGGCTCTGTCTACTACATGTGTTCTGGCCAAAGACAGGCTGGCTAATATATACACGGACTCACAGTATGCATTTGGTATTGCTCATGATTTCGGAGCCCTATGGGCTAATCGAGGATTTGTTACTACCGCCGGGACTCAGTGAAGAATGTTGAAGCTGATAAAGCCCTCATGGACTCAATCAAATTACCTATCCAGGTGGCCATTATCAAAGTTAAGGAGCACGGTCCTAGGAACAGTCCACAGACTGTTGGTAACACCTTTGCGGATATGCAAGCAAAAGCCGCTGCTCTCCTACCCGTTGAACTGACCATACCAGCTATGGTGACCACACGCTCTCAGCGTAAACAGTTACAAGAAACACTGACTCTACAGGAACCTGATGATCTATGCCAGACTGAGGTTTTCTGCCGGACCCCGCGAGACCGCTTAATGACGATGCAGAGAATGTCTCTAAAGGAAGAAGTGAAGCAGTGGAAAGCTGATGGAGCACGTATGGACAATGGTCGCTGGAAAAAGGACCAACTTGTGTGTCTCCCTAAGCGGATGTACCCTGCTATTGCCACGTGGGCACATGGGCCCACACATCGAGGTATGTCAGACCTGCAATCCTGGTCAACTTCAACGTGTAACCCCAAAGCACCTTGCTAAGCCCGACTATCCTTTCCAAAGGCTCCAGGTGGACCTCATCACGTTGCCTAAGTCTGGAAGGTATGAATATTGTCTGGTGGTTGTCGACATGTTCTCCAGTTGGCCAGAAGCATTCCCCGTTACCAACGTGACTGCAAAGATCACAGCAAAGAAACTGGTGATGGAAGTTATATGCAGATATGGTGTTCCAGAAGTTGTTGAAAGTGACCAAGGCCCGGCCTTTCCTTCTCATGTATCAGGAGGTTCTGACAATACTTGGATCCACTGTAGCCCTCCATACTCCGTACCATCCACAATCTAGTAGGAAAGTTAAGAGGCTGAACGGCACACTGAAGGAACAACTGACCAAAATGATGCAGGAGACTACGGCTCCATGGCCAGGGCTCTTACACATTCGTACTACCCCTATTGCAAAACATGGCCTGTCCCCATATGAGATATTGTTTGGTGCTAGGCCCTTAGTTGCAAAATTTCAGTCTCAGTAGTTGTCAGAAGAAACTGACCGTGCTGTTCAATACGTTATTCAACTTAGTAAAAATGTTGCTAACACCCATGTTTTAGTTTATTCTTCCCTTCCAGATTCAGCAGAAACCAACACTTGTCACAATTTGAAGCCTGGTGGTTTTATGGTCGTGAAAAGCTATGTCAGTAAAACTTGAAGGAAAGAGCACCTGGATCCACGCTTCACACTGTTAAAGAGACCAGACCAGCGCTTACTCACAGTGGTGATCGAAGGAAAATGTTGCTGTTGTTTTTGGTCCTGAGGCTGGGGCCATCTTCGCCCCTACCTTTCCGGCCCCTATTGTAAATAAGAATTCCGGTGCCACTATTCTCTGGGTAAATCTAACGGCCCCGGTAAATATCTGGCGATTTGATTTCTGCGATGTAGTCAAGTGCCTCAAGACTCAACGGATGGTAGAGGGAATCATCCAGTATTATATATGTGTTACCAGGGATAACAATTGTACTGGGAAGATATTTTCATAATATGTTTAATGGTGGATACTATGGGAATTTAGGCTATATACAGCTCCAGGATATTAGCCTCAGACCAACCAAGGCCCCTGTTACCAGTACAGCTAAAATAGGCCCAGGTGAACGTTTGCAAAATGTAGTTAACGAAGTAATCCCCATTCCAGGTCTTAGTTGGCAAGAAGTCTTCTCTATAGAAACACAAACAGCCCCAAGGAAAAATTTATGGTTAGAATGGGTAAGATACAATGTAAGAGTCCAGAATATCTCTGTAGGATGTATTGCTTGTGCTGCAGCGAATACATATCTATACACACATGCATTGTTTTTTTTTCCTGATGACAATACCACTGCCTGTGTTATGAATCTGTTGAAGGGTCTAAAGCCCACTGATTGCTCAGATTATGTCCCACTAATTCATGAAGCACCTAAACTAAAGATCCCAGGAGGGATAACTGTGTTAGCTGATAATTATACCTGCTATAATTCCCACGACACTACAGGTACACCAGTAGGGGTCTTCGAGACAGGTTTCTGCAAAGAGAACAGTTCCCTAGATACTGATTTGCTAGCTAATCATACACAGTATATGTACGACATTTATTGGTTATGTGGAGATGGTAAGCTCCGTCCTAGGTTGCCTAATGCCTGGACAGGTCAATGCACCCTTGTTAAACTAGCTGTGCAGTTCAAGATTTTACCTTGGGATCCGGAGACACCTGATGAATATACCAGAAAGAGGAGAAGTCTCAATCAGCTCCACATGAGTTATGAAGAAGATCCATTGGTATATGTCGATGGCATTGGAGTGCCAAGGGGGGTGCCTGACCAATTTAAAGCCCAGAACCAGATCTATGCTAGCTTTGCTTCCATAATCCCACAGGTGCAGATTAATAAAAATGTTGATGGGATCAATTATATATATTACAGTGAACAAAGGTTTGTCAATTTTATCTGTGATGCTTTCCAAGGTATAGTTGAGGAATTGGACCCTAATACTAGAATGACTCTCCAAAACCGATTAGCCCTTGATATGATCTTAGCTGAGAAAGGAGGAGTCTGTGGGATGGTGGGAGAGGAATGTTGTACCTATATCCCTCAGAACTCTGGGGTAAATGGAAAGACCATGATAGCCCTTAAAAAGATAAATGGGTTAGCAGCAGAATTAAAAACTAATGTTGGAGTAGACATATCTTTCTTTTCCGGCTGGTTGGGTGGGCTCAAAGGATTCCTTCAACAAGCTTGTCTAGTACTGATTACTCTCCTTGTAGTTGGATCAATAATTCTCTGTTGTGTTATTCCCCTGTATAAAACGGTTATCACTAAGGCAACTCCGACTGGCACCTTCCTCAACCAAGAAGTAGACTCACCAGAGTACGATGGCACTGATCCAGGGGAGATCCCCAAGTATGTCCCCCTCAAGAAGATAGCATCATCTGAGAGTAAAGGGTATTGTCTAAGAGATTTAGTTTAAGGACAGCGGGAGAACTCCATGTGAAGCTAGTGAAGGGTTCAGCTGCCTGGAGGCCTCTCACAAGGGGAGAGCTTCTGAGGTGTCTGGATGAAGAAATCCACATCCCCTTTCCCCATCGCATGGACAGTCTCGAAGGATCTTTCTTTTTAGGGAAAAACTTAGTGTTTAGGGGGGATTGTCAAGGTGAAAATATATTTTCTTTATACTCTTTTGTACTTTTATATTCTTATGCTGTGAAACAATAAGTTTTTCCCCTTATGCTTGCTAATGGAAATTTAACTGTATTTAAAGGGAACCTGTCACCCCATTTTTTGAGATTGAGCTATAAATACTGTTAAATAGGGCCTGCGCTGTGCGTTACTATAGTGTATGTAGTGTACCCCGATTCCCCATGTATGCTGAGAAATACATTACCAAAGTCGCCGTTTTCGCCTGTCAATCAGGCTGGTCTGGTCAGGTGGGCGTGTTCACAGCGCTCTTTTCTTCCCCAGCTTTCCATTGGTGGCGTAGTGGTGTGCGCATGTCCAGAGTTCCGACTTCCCTGCGCCCACGTGAAGACACAGCGCGCGATCTGCACTGTAATCCCTTGCATCGGTGGGGGCGGCCATCTTCCTGGGGCCGCGCGTGCGCAGATGGAGTGCTCTGCTGCACGGGGCTTCAGGAAAATGGCCGCGGGATGCCGCGCGTGCGCATTAGAGATCGCGGCGGCCATTTTCCCAAAGCCGAGTTTGCATCTCGGCTTTGGGAAAATGGCCGCCGCGATCTCTAATGCGCACGCGCGGCATCCCGCGGCCATTTTCCTGAAGCCCCGTGCAGCAGAGCACTCCATCTGCGCACGCGCGGCCCCAGGAAGATGGCCGCCCCCACCGATGCAAGGGATTACAGCGCAGATTGCGCGCTGTGTCTTCACGTGGGCGCAGGGAAGTCGGAACTCTGGACATGCGCACACCACTACGCCACCAACGGAAAGCTGGGGAAGAAAAGAGCGCTGTGAACACGCCCACCTGACCAGACCAGCCTGATTGACAGGCGAAAACGGCGACTTTGGTAATGTATTTCTCAGCATAGGTGGGGTATCAGGGTACACTACATACACTATAGTAACGCACAGCGCAGGCCCTATTTAACAGTATTTATAGCTCAATCTGAAAAAACGGGGTGACAGGTTCCCTTTAAGATGGCTGCCAGTATTCACCTTTGCCCCAGATTCGCTCTGCTGAAGAAGCAAGTTACACATTCCAGAAGGACAAGTATCATTTCTCTTGAAATGATACTTAAAGCGACGTGGAGAAAGGAAGATTCATCAGATGATGTCAGAGCCAACCAGAAAGACTGAATACTAGATACATTGCTTAAACCCTGCATATCCCCGCCCTCTGCACACCTTCCCCCAATATACAGTGAGGCAAAAAAGTATTTAGTCAGTCAGCAATAGTGCAAGTTCCACCACTTAAAAAGATGAGAGGCGTCTGTAATTTACATCATAGGTAGACCTCAACTATGGGAGACAAACTGTGAAAAAAAAATCCAGAAAATCACATTGTCTGTTTTTTTAACATTTTATTTGCATATTATGGTGGAAAATAAGTATTTGGTCTGAAACAAACAATCAAGATTTCTGGCTCTCACAGACCTGTAACTTCTTCTTTAAGAGGCTCCTCTTTCCTCCACTCATTGCCTGTAGTAATGGCACCTGTTTAAACTTGTTATCAGTATAAAAAGACACCTGTGCACACCCTCAAACAGTCTGACTCCAAACTCCACTATGGTGAAGACCAAAGAGCTGTCAAAGGACACCGGAAAAAAAATTGTAGCCCTGCACCAGGCTGGGAAGACTGAATCTGCAATAGCCAACCAGCTTGGAGTGAAGAAATCAACAGTGGGAGCAATAATTAGAAAATGGAAGACATACAAGACCACTGATAATCTCCCTCGATCTGGGGCTCCACGCAAAATCCCACCCCGTGGGGTCAGAATGATCACAAGAACGGTGAGCAAAAATCCCAGAACCACGCGGGGGGACCTAGTGAATGAACTGCAGAGAGCTGGGACCAATGTAACAAGGCCTACCATAAGTAACACACTACGCCACCATGGACTCAGATCCTGCAGTGCCAGACGTGTCCCACTGCTTAAGCTAGTACATGTCCGGGCCCGTCTGACGTTTGCTAGAGAGCATTTGGTTGATCCAGAGGAGTTTTGGGAGAATATCCTATGGTCTGATGAAACCAAACTGGAACTGTTTGGTAGAAACACAACTTGTCGTGTTTGGAGGAAAAAGAATACTGAGTTGCATCCATCAAACACCATAACTACTGTAAAGCATGGTGGTGGAAACATCATGCTTTGGGGCTGTTTCTCTGCAAAGGGGCCAGGACGACTGATACGGGTACATGAAAGAATGAATGGGGCCATGTATCGTGAGATTTTGAGTGCAAACCTCCTTCCATCAGCAAGGGCATTGAAGATGAAACGTGGCTGGGTCTTTCAACATGACAATGATCCAAAGCACACCGCCAGGGCAACGAAGGAGTGGCTTCGTAAGAAGCATTTCAAGGTCCTGGAGTGGCCTAGCCAGTCTCCAGATCTCAACCCTATAGAAAACCTTTGGAGGGAGTTGAAAGTCCGTGTTGCCAAGCGAAAAGCCCAAAACATCACTGCTCTAGAGGAGATCTGCATGGAGGAATGGGCCAACATACCAACAACAGTGTGTGGCAACCTTGTGAAGACTTACAGAAAATGTTTGACCTCTGTCATTGCCAACAAAGGATATATTACAAAGTATTGAGATGAAATTTTGTTTCTGACCAAATACTTATTTTCCACCATAATATGCAAATAAAATGTTAAAAAAACAGACAATGTGATTTTCTGGATTTTTTTTTCTCAGTTTGTCTCCCATAGTTGAGGTCTACCTATGATGTAAATTACAGACGCCTCTCATCTTTTTAAGTGGTGGAACTTGCACTATTGCTGACTGACTAAATACTTTTTTGCCCCACTGTATCATATAATGTTGTGTATTAGAAAATAAAGTCAGTTGCTGTGACGTTGCTACACTATGTAGACACACGAGCATGCAATGAGTTTGAACCAGCCTTTGTCTGACTCATTCTTATCCGGTACCAATGCTTTTATTCTGATTTGGAATGACTGGTGAAGGAAGGGTATTGTCGTGACGACCCCGACACTCCCACAGACACACATACAGAGTAGAAAAAATTGGTTGTAGCCACGTTACTCCCACAGACATTGGTGCAGAGTACACGAGAGACTTTTTGTAAACCTGAGCACACACAAAACCATCACTCCAGCTGCAATCTGTCCCTACACTAAGCAGAGCAGAATGGCAGTGGCATCCTTTATCCGGCATTTATAGCATCTGGGTCATGTGGTGTGCTAGCCAATCACTGCCATGCCATTTCTTGATATGGCTGTGATGGCTCTGGAAGTACCCACAGCCTAAAAGCTTGTTGACTGGTTGCGCTGCAGCCTTTCAACAAACTTTATTAGGCATCCTAACTCAAACAGTAAACTGGACTTCCGGTAAAAAGTCCATGTTTGGGTTTCAGTACCCGACACAAGAACTCTGGTACAAACCCCGAAGTTTACAGTTTGGATTCACTCATCCCTAATCTTTTTTTGTTACTTCACCATTATGGTATATTCTAATCATGATTGAATTTTATATTTTTGTTTTGCTTGACCATCTCTTAATTTTATCTGTTTCTCCTAGATGTCACAATGAAAAAACAGCTCCAATTCATGTTTTCTTTTTTGTCTCTTTGTTTTTCTTACACTACTCAACTACTTCCGTCCTTAACTTCCTTATGTTCTTATACAGTTAGGTCCATATATATTTGGACATAGACAACATTTTTCTAATTTTGGTTATAGACATTACCACAATGAATTCTAAACAAAACAATTCAGATGCAGTTGAAGTTCAGACTTTCAGCTTTCATTTGAGGGTATCCATATTAAAATTGGATGAAGGGTTTAGGAGTTTCAGCTCCTTTACGTGTGCCACCATGTTTTTAAAGGAACCAAAAGTAATTGGACAATTGACTCCATGCTATTTCATGGACAGGTGTGGGCAATCCCTTCATTATGTCATTCTCAATTAAGCAGATAAAAGGCCTGGTGTTGATTTGAGGTGTGGTGCTTGCATTTGGAAGGTTTTGCTGTGAAGTAAACATGCGGTCAAATGAGCTCTCCATGTAGGTGAAACAAGCCATCCTTAAGCTGCGAAACAGAAAAAACCCATCTGGGAAATTGCTACAATATTAGGAGTGGCAAAATCTACAGTTTGGTACATCCTGAGAAAGAAAGAAAGCACTGGTGAACTCATCAATGCAAAAAGACCTGAGCGCCCACGGAAGACAACAGTGGTGGATGATCGCAGAATAATCTCCTTGGTGAAGAGAAACCCCTTCACAACATCCAACCAAGTGAACAACACTCTCCAGGAGGTAGGCGTATCAATATCCAAATCTACCATAAAGAGAAGACTGCATGAAAGTAAATACAGAGGGTTCACTGCACAGTGCAAGCCACTCATAGGCATCAAGAATAAAAAGACTAGACTGGACTTTGCTAAAAAACATCTAAAAAAGCCAGCACAGTTCTGGAAGAACATTCTTTGGACAGATGAAACCAAGATCAACCTCCACCAGAATGATGGAAAGAGAAAAGTATGGCAAAAGTGTGGTACAGCTCATGATCCAAAGCATACCACATCATCTGTAAAACACGGCGGAGGCAGTGTGATGGCTTGGGCATGCATGGCTGCCAGTGGCACTGTGTCACTAGTGTTTATTGATGATGTGACACAGGACAGAAGCAGCCGAATGAATTCTGAGGTATTCAGAGCCATACTGTGTGCTCAGATCCAGCCAAATGCAGCCAAAATGATTGGTCGTCGTTTCATACTACAGATGGACAATGACCCAAAACATAAAGCCAAAGCAACCCAGGAGTTTATTAAAGCAAAGAAGTTGAATATTCTTGAATGGCCAAGTCAGTCACCTGATCTCAACCCAATTGAGCATGCATTTCACTTGTTAAAGACTAAACTTCAGACAGAAAGGCCCACAAACAAACAGCAACTGAAAGCCACCGCAGTGAAGGCCTGGCAGAACATCAAAAAGGAGGAAACACAGTGTTTGGTGAGGTCCATGAGTTCAAAACTTCAGGCAGTCATTGCCAACAAAGGGTTTTCAACCAAGTACTAAAAATGAACATTTTATTTAAAATTATTGAATCTGTCCAATTACTTTTGGTCCCTTTAAAAACAGGGTGGCACATGTTAAGGAGCTGAAACTCCTAAACCCTTCATCCAATTTTAATGTGGATACCCTCAAATGAAAGCTGAAAGTTTGAACTTCAACTGCATCTGAATTGTTTTGTTTAAAATTCATGGTGGTAATGTCTATAACCAAAATTAGAAAAATGTTGTCTCTGTCCAAATATATATGGACCTAACTGTATATAAGTTTTTGCTATTCTTATTTTCCATATCTGATTCCCCTTTCTACTTATTCTCCCCCCTTTTTTTCCTTTTCCCCTTTTTTCCTTCTTTTCTCTTTTTTTTTGCTCCACTATGTTCCATCCATGCATGCTTCTTTTCCCTGCATGTCTTTTTGCTCCTGTTAGGAAATCTCCGACTCTATTCATCTTCAGGCATGTGCACTTTCCTCTCTCCCTTGCTTGCATATCTCCGTGCTTCTCCGGCCTTTTGTGCCATCTATGCATGCGTACCTACAGCTCTATGTCCCTCTGTGCCAGCGTGCTACCCGGATTTACATAATCTTACGGCTTCCTACTAAAGGGAATGTGCTGCACTGACTATACCACACCACAGAGAAAGTGACCTCAGTGCTCATTGTGTCATAATAATAATAATAATCTTTATTTCTATAGCGCCAACATATTCCGCAGCGCTATACAGTTTAACAGTTTCAAACACAAAAGTCATAAGTAACAACGTTAACAATACAATAATTAAAGCAAAATAATAACCTCACATCAGCCCCGAAACGTGTGTGCCGGCACCACTGAAACAGCGGCCACATGGTAGGCTAGTATGTTTTTTTTATTTTAACAGGGCCAAACATGGGGAATTGGAAGGGGTTGTCCTAGCAGTGGACAACTCCTTTAACCCCCTAACGACCAGAGGTATTTTTGGTTTTGCAATTTCATTTTTTGCTCCCCTTCTTCCCAGAGCCATAACTTTTTTATTTTACTATTAAAATGGCCATTTGAGGGCTTGTTTTTTGTGGGACGAGTTGTACTTCTGAATGAAACCATTGGTTTTACCATTTCGTGTACAAGAAAATGGTGAAAAAAGTTCAAGTGCGGTGAAATTGCAAAAAGAGTGCAATCCCACACTTGTTTTTTTGTTTGGCTTTATTACTAGGTTCATTAACTGCTAAAACGGACCTGCAGTTATGATTCACCAGTTCATTTTGAGTTCATAGACATGTCTAGGTTCTTTTTTATCTAAGTGGTGAAAAAAAATTCCAAACTTTGTTAAAAAAAACTTGCGCCATTTTCCGATGTCCATAGCATCTCCATTTTTCGTGATGTGGGGTTGGGTGAAGGCTTATTTTTTGCATGCCAAGCTGACGTTTTAAATGATACCATTTTGGTGCAGATACGTTCTTTTGATCATTTAAGAGAAACTTGAGTCCGTGCTAAATATAAAAAAATCTGTATATTTTATTTAATTTCAAACATTTAATCACTCAAATTTAATTCGATAAAAAATCTTAAAAGCAGTGTATAGAGCAGACAATTGTAAAGCATAGAAACCATAGGTTAAGGTACCGTCACACTCAGCGACGCTGCAGCGATATAGACAACGAGCCGATCACTGCAGTGTTGCTGTTTAGGTCACTGTAGAGATGTCAAACACAGCAACTCCAGAACGATGCAGGAGCGATCCAGTGACGGAACGGCGACTCACTTATCATTCTCGCTGGTTGTTAGCTCCATGTAAAACGTTGCTGGCGTCATTGCTTTTGATGTCAAACATGACGATACACGCCGACCTGATGACCAAATAAAGTTCTGGACTTCTAGCTCCGACCAGTGATGGCACAGCAGGATCCAGATCGCTGCTGCGTGTCAAACACAACGAGATCGCTATCCAGGACGCTGCAACGTCACGGATTGTTGTCGTTCTCATTGCAAAGTTACTGAGTGTGACGGTACCTTTAGTGACAAAAAGTCCAAGATAAGCAGAAGCACCAGGCACAAAGGTAAAGGCACAGAGTAAAATGAATAGATGCAACTGCTGCTTTGGTGCAGTTTTAGACCAAAAAGATGACCTCTATTGCATACTATAGGATGGTCGGCAGTTCCCTAGGTTAGGGGGATCTGGGTATATAAAGGGCAAGTGGACAGATGCCCAAAATGGTACTAGTAATCCCTAACACACATACACCATACACCAGATCTCTCTTAGTGTGAAGCAGCAGATACAAATGTATAAACGCTATTACCTGGTTCAAAACAGCTGACATGTGCCAGGAAAGATGTGGGCTCACCACCGGAGCCCACAGCAAAGATAGTGAGTCCGACGTGGGCATACTATTAAGCCCACCGTCGGAAAGGGGTTAAAGAGTAACTAAAACTGTATTTGTTTTTTTAATAATGTTGTTCCGCAGGGACAGTTATGAAATTTTGCAAATAACTTTATTAATTGACTTGTCTTCATTTCTGTAAAAAAAACATGCATGTAACTAACTTCCAAACCAAAGCTTTTCTAAGTCTGTCAGCCTTTAGCTCTAATGAGATCAGAATGTATTTATTTGATGATGATGGCAGTGAAAGGGTCAGCTCAGCCCCCATGTCTCACTTACTCTGGGGATAATCCTGGGCAGGAGATTGCTCTGATTAGTAGAACATTCAGAAGAGACAGTCATGGACACTTTCACTTCCAACATTAATACTCTAAATAGACTAGGGAAAAATTAGGGGTTTTGGTTGCCATTTGCAAATTCCTTAACAAAGTGATTTGCAAAGAATCATAACTTCTGAAGCTGAACAAAATTATTAAAAAAATACACAAGTAAACTTTAGCTGCTCTTTACAATTAATTTTTTGTATTAGAAGAAACTGGATGCGAAGCTGTTATTTTTTACTTTATAATCGTCGTTTGCCCTGAGTAAGCGATAGTACTTATCAAGTTGGAAGGAATTGTGATGTCACCCAAAATGTCAACGGCAAATAGCTTGTTCAGTCCTCAAAATATATGTTCAATTTGGATGATTAAGTCTTTGAATGCAAATTATAAGTTTTCCAGACAATCTCAAAATCCAGATACCCCTTTCACTCAATTCTGGGAATCCACTGCTTGGATAGTCCAACTTATTCACTGTTTGGGCTTAGGTATACAGCCAATTTTCTCGTCAGAGTTCTATCCATGGTGTTCACAGATAGTACCTATGTTATTTTATGGGGCTGTGCATATGTCCAATTTTTTTCTCACACCGAGTGGTCCACGGCAAAAAAATAGAAATATGCATGATTTTGATCCAAGTGTCAGATCAAAATTGGAAATGCAAGACTTTAGGTCCGTGGAAAAAAATGGATTGTCTGATTTCACAGACTGACAGAATGGAGAAGGTGGAGAACGATGACACCCTAATCAAACTCTGACCAGAGTGTAAGCTTGTGAGCAGGACCTTCATTTTTCCTGTAACTGTTGAACTATGTTTAACTTTGTATTGTTTTTATTGTTTTAATTGTTAAGTGCTGCAGAACATGTTGGTGCTATATTATAAAATAATTATTACTATTTATTATAATAATAGGGCAGCACGGTGGCGCAGTGGTTAGCACTGCAGCCTTGCAGCGCTGGAGTTCTGGTTTCAAATCCCACCAAGGACAACATCTGCAAGGAGTTTGTATGTTCTCTATGTATTTTCGTGGGTTTTCTCCGGGTTCTCCGGTTTTCTCCCACACTCCAAAGACATACTTATAGGGAATTTAGATTGTGAGCCCCATCAGGGACAGTGATGATAATGATAATGTTTGCAAACTGTAAAGCGCTGCGGAATATGTTAGCGCTATATAAAAATAAAGATTATTATTTATTATTATAATCGGGCAGTTCTTCTTGGATGGGCAGAAAATAGTCATGTGACCCTACTTTTTCCGATATAGCCAGAGTATGCAGGGTAGAACTTCAAATGATCACAATACAAATTTAAGACATTATAACAAATGTTGCAAACATGGGAGTAGTCTTAATCTCATCATCTATATCCCGTTGATTGGGTTCATTAACGCCCTTGTTTGACAACCTAGCTTTTCCCCCTGCTTCAGGTGCGGACTCATTTCTAATCTGGGGCAGATCCACTGTTGTTAGATTGAGACACCTTCTCATGGAATCAGGCTCTTTTCCTTCCTTTACAGAACTTGGCGGCTCTTGTCTAAGTAGGCATCTATCCTGGTTGGAATATTTCCAGCTCAGGTCATTTATAAATTCTCACATTTCTCTGACTAGTATAAAGGATGAACTCACTCAGTTTGAAACCTTAACCACTCACACAGATCTTGGTACTAAACATCTATGCATGTACAGAGCAACACACAAGGACAAATGCAATGACCCTCTACCCTTTACTGGGTCTTGGGGAAGGAATTGGGTAGTCAAATTTCAGAGGCGGACTGGCAAAAAGCATTCACTCGTCTCTCCCACAAATTACTATTACTTGCCATGCTCAGGAGGAAAACTGTGATTCCATCTAGATGGTACCATTGTCCCACACTATGCCACCTGGGATCTTCCATTCTGTCTTAGACTTGTTCTGACAGTGTGGCAATGCAGCCGGGTCTATGTTATATATATGGTGGGACATTGGTTTGTGGGTTATGGAATTCAATTTTCTCACTGTACAATAGTCTCACTGGTAGCAGAGTCACATCCTGCCCCCAAATAGGCCTTCTCTCCATTACTCTGGATTCAATATGAAAGGCAAAAAAGATATCTTTAGATACTTTCTAACAGCTGTTAAGTCAATTATTCCACGTCACTGGAAATTCAAAAAACTCCACTTTGGGTGAACGGGTGAAAGAGAGAGTTAACAATATTATTAAAATGGAAAACTTGATTGTACATGATAATAATCACCTCAAAGATTTTCATCACCAATGGACATGTTGGATTTATTCACTGAGGGGAATGACCTGGCAATCTGGTTGTCGGAAAATAATACTTAAAATAGAATGTCATGGTAGATGCTGTCTCCTCTTAAGTGCTGGATTCAATAAGTTGTGTTTTTTTTCCTTTCTGTCCCCCCACCTCCTTTTCCTTCCCATTCTTTCTCTTTCCTCCCTTCTTTCTTATTTACTTTCCTCTAACACACACACAATTATTTGTTTCATGTAAGTGCTTATGTTAATACCTCATGTTTAACGATAACTTACCGTAATATTAACAACCATCAACTTTTTTTATTGTTATTATTGAATGTAATTGGAATGCTCTGATTTCATATCAATGCTGTTAAAACTCAATAACCAAAGCCGGGTGAAGTGTCACTGGATTGACTGCTGATAATTAAAGCCAATGAATATTTTCCTCTAGGTTTTTGTCCTGATGAAAAGGTCCTGTGCTGACCTCGAAACGTGTTGACTTTGTAAACCTGATAAAATAAAGTTTTCAAGGAAAATATTTGTTGGATTTAGTTATCAGCAGCACATCCAGTGACAATACACCTGGATATGTCCTTTGGACTCGTGTCCTGCAGCAGCTGATATACAGGTCCTTCTCAAAAAATTAGCATATAGTGTTAAATTTCATTATTTACCATAATGTAATGATTACAATTAAACTTTCATATATTATAGATTCATTATCCACCAACTGAAATTTGTCAGGTCTTTTATTGTTTTAATACTGATGATTTTGGCATACAACTCCTGATAACCCAAAAAACCTGTCTCAATAAATTAGCATATTTCACCCATCCAATCAAATAAAAGTGTTTTTTAATAACAAACAAAAAAACCAACAAATAATAATGTTCAGTTATGCACTCAATACTTGGTCGGGAATCCTTTGGCAGAAATGACTGCTTCAATGCGGCGTGGCATGGAGGCAATCAGCCTGTGACACTGCTGAGATGTTATGGAGGCCCAGGATGCTTCAATAGCGGCCTTAAGCTCATCCAGAGTGTTGGGTCTTGCGTCTCTCAACTTTCTCTTCACAATATCCCACAGATTCTCTATAGGGTTCAGGTCAGGAGAGTTGGCAGGCCAATTGAGCACAGTAATACCATGGTCAGTAAACCATTTACCAGTGGTTTTGGCACTGTGAGCAGGTGCCAGGTCGTGCTGAAAAATGAAATCTTCATCTCCATAAAGCATTTCAGCCGATGGAAGCATGAAGTGCTCCAAAATCTCCTGATAGCTAGCTGCATTGACCCTGCCCTTGATGAAACACAGTGGACCAACACCAGCAGCTGACATGGCACCCCACACCATCACTGACTGTGGGTGCTTGACACTGGACTTCAGGCATTTTGGCATTTCCTTCTCCCCAGTCTTCCTCCAGACTCTGGCACCTTGATTTCCGAATGACATGCAAAATTTGCTTTCATCAGAAAAAAGTACTTGGGACCACTTAGCAACAGTCCAGTGCTGCTTCTCTGTAGCCCAGGTCAGGCGCCTCTGCCGCTGTTTATGGTTCAAAAGTGGCTTTACCTGGGGAATGCGGCACCTGTAGCCCATTTCCTGCACACGCCTGTGCACGGTGGCTCTGGATGTTTCCACACCAGACTCAGTCCACTGGTTCCTCAGGTTCCCCAAGGTCTGGAATCGGTCCTTCTCCACAATCTTCCTCAGGGTCCGGTCTCCTCTTCTCGTTGTACAGCGTTTTCTGCCACATTGTTTCCTTCCAACAGACTTACCATTGAGGTGCCTTGATAAAGCACTCTGGGAACAGCCTATTTGTTGAGAAATTTCTTTCTGGGTCTTACCCTCTTGCTTGAGGGTGTCAATGATGGCCTTCTTGACATCTGTCAGGTCGCTAGTCTTACCCATGATGGGGGTTTTGAGTAATGAACCAGGCAGGGAGTTTATAAAAGCCTCAGGTATCTTTTGCATGTGTTTAGAGTTAATTAGTTGATTCAGAAGATTAGGGTAATAGGTCGTTTAGAGAACCTTTTCTTGATATGCTAATTTATTGAGACAGGTTTTTTGGGTTATCAGGAGTTGTATGCCAAAATCATCAGTATTAAAACAATAAAAGACCTGACAAATTTCAGTTGGTGGATAATGAATCTATAATATATGAAAGTTTAATTGTAATCATTACATTATGGTAAATAATGAAATTTAACACTATATGCTAATTTTTTGAGAAGGACCTGTATGTGTTTGATACATGTTGCTTTGGTGCAACATCACCAGGTAAGCAGATCCATGTTGGTTTCTGTGTTGTTTTAATATTTAAAACCCCATTGTGCGCTCTTCCTTTACCAGTTTTCCTTACGAATGACCAATAAAAACATTTGAGGCAAAAAAAAGACATTATCACAACCTGCTACCTAAAGGCTTGAGAGGCTCTTAAGCCCATACCACCCACTAGGTGGCCACACAAAGACACATGTAGCATAAAGATCTGACAGACGATCACAAAATTATGTTTTCTCTTAAGAACTGGTCATCGTCTCACACATCTTCAGAGAAAATGTAAGAAAGTATGTTTGTTCTTCAGATTGCCAGAGCTTTCCAATCTTTAACTACTGAACCTGTTCTATCTACTACATTACACTACTAGCAGATCTCTTAGCTTAAAGGGGATTTCCATATGGATAAAAAATTGTTTTGAATGTATGAATGTAAGTTGAAAATAAATTTACCTTACATATACCGTATATACTGTATTTTAATAAAGAAATCTGCTAAGATCTCAAGATATCGGCACCAGTTGGAGCCTTAAGTACCTCCACTTCCGACATTACTTTTTAGAGATCATCTGTTAGCAGGTCCCATTGCCGCCAGCTGTACACTGTGCAGATCTGGAAACCCGCAGTGTGTAGAGGCCTTCATCAGATACTGCAGTTAAGCTTCTATTGAAGTGAATGTGATCTAAGCTCCAGTACTTGACTCTGGCCACTAAACAATGCATGGAGTTTTCTATGTACTTCTGATGGCTGCGAGACTTGCTGAGTGTCGGTTGACCACCAATCTGATATACCAAACGTATCGTAGTGTTAGTGTGTCATTATACTCACCTAACACCGCCTTCTCAGCTATCCAGAACTGTAATTGTCTTCTTCTCAATAACGGCACCCCTACTCAGACTAGTCAGATCCCTCTATGCATGAGAAAGAAGTCTGTTTTATAATGTAAGCCTTTAGAGCCACGTTCTGACACGCCATAAATTTACATTCTAAAAGCCATTTCCGGGTCACACAGGGTGGAATGTGACCGGGAGAATCTGAAGAAAGGTGCCATCACTGAGAAGAGGACCAGAGCGGTGCTGGATAGCGGAGAAGGCGGCAGTAGGTGAGAATATTAATACACAGATTTAAGGGAAAACTCCTTTAATAACAATTAGCTTATTTTTCTACTAAAATGAACTTACATGCATCTTTTAGAGCAATACATTCTTAAACAAAGTTAAAATAAACTTAAGCAACTGTCAAGTAAGACTAACCATTGGAAACCTATAATAAATCCATACCGGATACTGTATGTGTGTGTACAGCATATAAACCATTGTGGGTCATGGAGAGAAGATATGCTTTTATTGGTTTTAACTGGAACCCTGGAGGCTAAAAGCATCATTTAAAGTCCAGAATTGATTGTCTGGCTTTTCAAACTTTACTACTATTGTCATTTATAACCACAGTCGTTATCCCGGATGATTTAAGGCTTCGTTCCAGGTAACCCTTTCTCTTCATTTTAATGGATCTCAATGACCTTCCTGACAGAAGCAATCATCTTCATGATATATAGGATTGTGGCTTACATCAAAACGCTCATTATTTTTAATTTTAGTCTGCATAGGTATTGGCATATGTGCTGTGAATTCTAGTTCTAAATATATTTAAGAATATTGGCAAATTATGGGCAAAATAGAAAGTCATGTAATGAGCTGTGTTCCTCGGCACGAGGCAGGATGCAAGAAGAACCGCATTACCTATAATCATTCTGCACAGTTCTCTTAATGCAGATGAATAGACACGGACCACAAATATCTCAGGTGGGTTGTTAATATTCCTTAGCATTTTTCATCCTCATTAACTAAAGCATAGGAAATCTATGTATTACCATTAAATAGATAGTGATTAATTGTGCAATATTACTCTTAGGGTAGTATAATTCTAATTTACATTACCATGTATCTTTTGATATATTACTAAGTAACCCAGTACACTGTTTATAAATGTGACATCGCTCAATGTTTAATAATGTAACTATTGGATTTGCTTATTTATAGAAGTATTGGCCTTACTGGGCTATTCTTTTTTCTGCAACTAAAGATACTTTGTTGTACAATAAAAAGTTTTGCATTTTTGGAAAATCCATCCTGCTCATGTGATGAACACATATGTCCAATACCGGTTACACGGCACAGCTCTGATAACTATAGTATAAGGTCTGTCAGTTCTACGCCGGTGTAGTAACAGAGTAATATGCTACTGCTGGAGTGAAATGTGCATAGAGTGAAGTGTGTTTTTTTTCAAAGCATCTAATGACATAAAACAATAAAAAATATATACTTTAATTCTATAAGTCAATACTATTCTTATAAAATACAAACATAAAATGGTTATATCCATCATGGTTGGAACATGACCACATGGCTACAAGATTTCCACAAAACAGAATATGACATCTTCTTTATAGATGTCTTCAAAGTGCCTCAATTGTCATACACTGGACTTGTGTACTGTTTATAACCTATTTTGCGAATAGGCCTATACCGTGACCATGCATTACCCATACAATGACATATCCACTGTGAGAAAGAGACCACTACCCCCATCTTCCTTATTAAAAAAAATCCAGTTTTTTTCGTGAATGAATGACAAAATATCAAAAGTGTTAAGACTACAGATGAGCGAACTTGTTCGGAAGTTGTTCGCCAATATCAAATTTGGCACAATCTATACACATTCGGATTCAAGAGCATTTTCCTCAAAATTGGCAAAATTTGACTAAAGTGTGGTTAATGATCTAGTTTCCACTAATGCTTTTGTTAGGACTTTGGCTAGAATATTGGTTCTGTATGATGAGCAGGGGGAGGGGCATGTTTGATGAGGGGGTGTGAGGAGCGGTGCAATGTTATTCATTTTAAATGAATGTGTAAAGATTCTGGCAACCAATTAGGGCACTGAAACCATCCACAACGTCCAGACACAAGGGTTTGTCATATTCTTTTTATTCAACTATTATTCTTCATAATCAACTTCTTCTTAGTCTTCTTCTTATTCATCATATTCATATTTGTGACAGGCCTTCCTGTAGTTGTTATCTATAAAAGTTTGAAGATTACACCTTCTGTTCTGCCTGTCACAAAAGATTTACAACAGGATTTGTCCGCGTTCAGTTTGGCCTGCAGCAGCAGGTTTTTTCCAGGGGCACCACGAGGAGGAACGGACTCACCCCCATACACTGCTTAGTCTTCTTCTGCTTATAATTTAGATAATATCTTTTGCTCTGATTTTTAGTCTTATGCTTAATGTTCTTCTGCTTTTGTTCTGCAGCTTCTTGTTCTTCTGCTTCTTGGTCTTCAGGGTCATCATTTTTAGGGTCTTGAACTTGGAAATGTAGCAGAAGGTACAAGAGCAAAAGACCCTGCCGAGAACCAGCTGACGGTACTTGAACCCGGATGGCTAGCCGAAGGTACAAGAGCCAATGGAACAACCGAGGACCAGCTGACGTTACTGGAACCCGGTTACTAAGCAGGAGGTACCCGTGCCAGAAAGCACTACCAAGGACCACCTGACGTTGGTGGAACTCGGATACCCAGAAGGAGGCAACTAAGCCAAAAGCTCTGCCCGGAACCAGCTGATGGTACTGGAACCAGGATGTCTAGCCGAAGGTACAAGAGCCAATGGAACAACCGAGGACCAGCTGACGTTACTGGAACCCGGTTACTAAGCAGGAGGTACCCGTGCCAGAAAGTACTACCAAGGACCACCTGATGTTGGTGGAACTCGGATACCCAGAAGCAGGCACCTAACCCAAAGGCTCTGCCCGGAACCAGTTAACGGTACTGGAACCAGGATGCGGAGCAGAAGGTACAAGAGCAAAATTCCCTGCCGAGAACCAGCTGACGGTACTGGAACCCGGATGGCAAGCCGAAGGTACAAGAGCCAATGGAACTGCACTGCGCATGCCCATGAATCCCAGGCCCGCAGTGTGATTAAATCCGAAGACACTGCAAGGCGGGATCTCGGGCAGCGCGGCCGCACAGGCACAGTCCGCCTGACAACAAATGATATCAGAAGATGGGCAGCACTAACTGCGCATGGCCAAGGTTGAACATAACAGCACAGGCTATGGGACAGATTCAAACAACGCTGAGGAGGCGGCGCCTGGCGCCAAGGGGGTAGGAATGACAGCTGCGTTGAGTCTCATTAGAAAGGAAAGTTCCACCTCCGGGCCGTTTTCACGGTGTGAGGGGAAACATTTTATAAGTGTTAAGTTCAGGGTGTGCAAGGAGCATAACTAAAAGAGACACCTTTTCCTTGTGCAGCATTACTGCTGCACAAGGTGGCTCTTTCAGATACAAACGTCTGGGGGGGAGGGGACAGGTTCCCTTTAATTTCAGTTGTAGTGTCAGCATGGCGGTCGCAGGACACATTGCCGGCTACACAGCAGGGGAGCAGCTGTGGTTACTGAACCCCACTAACACAGGAGCGAGTGTTTTTCTCTGTGCAGACAGCACTTCCGGGCAACAACTGGTGATGTTGAAGCCCAGGGAAAGCAGGAGTAGCAGACTTTAGTTTTTGCCGCACACACAGTAGGGGAGCAGCTGGTGTTACTGAACCCCAGTAACACAGCAGCAAGTGTTGACTGTGCAGACAGCACTTCCGGGCAACAATTGGCGGTGTTGAAGCCCAGGGAAAGCAGGAGGAGCAGACTTTAGTTTTTGCCGCACACACAGCAGGGGAACAGCTGGCGTTACTGAACCCCAATAACAGAGGAGCAACTGTTGACTGTGCAGACAGCACTTCCGGGCAACAACTGGCGGTGTTGAAGCCCAGGGAAAGTGGGAGGAGCAGACTTTAGTTTTTGCCGCATACACAGCAGGGGAGCAGCTGGCCTTACTGAACCCCAATAACACGGCAGCAAGTGTTGACTGTGCAGACAGCACTTCCGTGCAACAACTGGCGGTGTTGAAGCCCAGGGAGAGCAGGATAGCAGACTTTAGTTTTTGCCGCACACACAGCAGGAGAGCAGCTGGCGTTACTGAACCCCAATAACACGGCAGCAAATGTTGACCTTGCAGACAGCACTTCCAGGCAACAACTGGCAGTGTTGGAGCCCAGGGAATGCAGGAGAAGCAGAGTGTAGGCTGAGGCCTAATTGGAGCAAGTTGAAAGGGAACCTTTAACCCCCCAGGCATTTGTAACTGAAAGAGCCACCTTGTGCAGCGGTAATTCTGCAAAAGGAAAAGGTGGCTCTTTTAATTATGCTCCTTGCAAACGCAGAACTAAACATTTCTAAAATGTTTCCCCTGATACCGTGAAAACGCCCCGAAGGTTGGACTTTCCTTCGCAATGGGACACAGCACAGCCATCAGTCCTACCCCCTTGGCGCCGTGCTCCACCTCTTCTGCGTTGTTTGAATCTGTCCCAGAGCCTGCGCTGTTATGTTCAACCTTGGCCATGCACAGTAAGCGCTGCCCGTCTTCTGACAACATTTGGTGTCAGGCTGACTGTTTCTGTGCGGCCGCACTGCCCGAGATTCCACCTCGCAGTGTCTTCTGATTTAATCACACTGTGGGCCTGGGATTCATGGGCATGCGCCCTGCATAGTGTCAGCGTGGAGGTAGCAGGACACATTGCCAGATACACAGCTGGGAATCCATAACGCTGGGTCATATGTTTTGATGGTGCAGATGGCACTTCTGAGCAGCAACTGGCGGTGTTGGAGCCCAGGGATTACAGTTCAGGTGGTAGAAACATAAATGCAACAGGAGACCTGGATACTGTAGCCAACCAATTTTTTAATCTGGAAGAGGAGTTGCAAATTCCTGCGAGATCCAGGCCTTGTTCATTTTCAGAAAAGTAAGCCTGTCAACGTTATCGGAGGATAGTCGCATGCGACGGTCTGTTAGTACACCACCTGCGGCACTAAAGACGCGTTCTGATAATACACTAGCAGCAGGGCAAGCCAGCACCTCCAATGCATACTGGCTAAGCTCTGGCCATGTATCCAGCTTAGAGACCCAAAACGTGAAGGGGGAAGAGCCGTCTGGGAGTACACTGAGAGGGCAAGCCATGTAGTCTGTCACCATCTGATGGAAACGTTGCCTCCTACTGACTGGAGCCGTCTGTGATGGTGTAGACATTTGTAACGGGCTAACAAAAGTTTACCACAGTTGGGCCATACTGGTCTTTCTTTGTGCTGAGGCACTGCTTCTGCTCCCAGTTTGTGCTGACTTTCCTCCACTGCCTCGACGCACTGAGCTGCTTTGTAAAGCACTAGCAGCACTGCTCTCAGTTGGACAGGAGACGATGATGGAATGCACCAGTGTGTCTTTGTACTCCCGCATTTTACGCTCCCGGATCAACGGTGTTATGAGGCTTTGTAAGTTGTCCCAGTAGCGCGGATCTAGGAGGGTGTACACCCAATAATCAGCCGTATTGAGAATGTGGGCAATGCAGCAGTCGTTTTTCAGGCACTGCAGCATGAAATCAACCATGTGCTGCTGACTGCCAACTGGCCAAGAAACGCTGTCCCCTGCTTGAGGCGTGATCTCTGCCTGCTCTGCATCACCCCCACCCTCACTATACACACTGACTAGTTGAGAATTGTGTAACTTCCTCCTCTGGACCGATGTCTTCCTCCTCCACTGACTCCTCCACATCCTCCTCACAACGTGTGCCCTGCCTAGGCCTTTGTGAGAAACCACATTGCGCTGACTGTCCAGAAGCAGATGGAATTGGTGACTCCTCATCCTCCACCTCTTCCATAACCTCATCCCTTAGCGCTTGCAGTGTTCTTTCAAGCAGACAGAAAAGGGGGACAGTCATTCTGGCTAGTGCATCATCTGCACTCGCCATCCACGTGGAATCATCGAAGGCATGCAAAACCTGGCAGACGTCCTTCATAGTGGCCCACTCAGCGGTTGTGCAATCTGAACGGCGCACAGTGCAACTTCTTTGCGCCTGATGCAGCTGGTACTCCATTACTGATTGCTGCTGCTCACACAACTGCTCCAACATATGTAATGTGGAAATCCACCTGATGGGTAGGTCACTGTTATGTTCAGGCGGCCTTGGAACAACATGAAAAGACCTTCGCTGGAGTAGTGGTAACTATACAGACCGCTAACCCTGAACTTATCACAGACACTAGAAGTAGCCGTGGGGTGTACCTATCAGACCTAGACACCTCGACACAGCCGGAGGACTAAATTTCCCTAAAGATGGAAAATAGGAAAACTGACTTGCCTCAGAGTAGACCCCCAAAGTATAGGCAGCCCTTCACAAATAATGACAGTGAGCAGGAGAGGAAAAGACACACGCAGGCAGAAAACAGATTTAGCAAAGGAGACCACTTCTACCTAGATAGGAAAGTATAGTACAGGATACTGAGCAGTCAGCACAAAATCTACAAAATATCCACCACAGAAAAATACAAAAACTCCACCACCTAACTAAAGGTGTGGAGAGTATATCTGCAACTCCAGCAAATCCAACCAGACTGAGAAAACAACAGGACAGTCGAAGCTGGAACAAAATAGAAACTATGAACAGCACTGAAAAATAGACACACAGCCTGTGAGCCTAAGAAAAAGAATAAGACACTTATCTTTAGCTGAAATGGCAGCAAGCAGGAGAGGCCAGGAGAGAACCATTACTGGCAATAGAACATTGACAACTGGTAGAGACTAATGAGTCCTGCAAAGCTAAATACCCCAGTCAGCTTTGAAATTAGCAGATACACCTGTCCAATCCTGCAGTCCAGGCACAACTGCATTACCATCTACAACCACCGGAGGTCGCCCAAAAGCAGAATTCACAACAGTATCCCCCCTTGAGGATGGGTCACCGAACCCTCACCAGAGCCCCCAGGCCGATCAGGATGAGCCCGATGAAAGGCATGAACCAAATCAGCGGCATGGACATCAGAGGCAGAAACCCAAGAATTATCCTCCTGGCCATAACCCTTCCATTTGACAAGGTACTGAAGCTTCCGCCTTGAAAAGTGAGAATCCAAAATCTTCTCAACAACATATTCCAACTCCCCATCGTCCAACACAGGGGCCGGAGGATCAACAGAGGGAACAACGGGCTCCACATATTTCCGCAACAAAGATCTATGGAAGACATTATGAATAGCAAAAGAGGCCGGAAGCGCCAGGCGAAAGGACACCGGATTAATAATCTCAGAAATCCTATAAGGACCAATAAACCGAGGCTTAAACTTAGGGGAAGAAACCTTCATAGGAACATGACGGGAAGATAACCGAACCAGATCCCCAACCCAAAGATGGGAACCAACACACCGACGACGGTTGGCAAAACGTTGAGCCTCCTCCTGAGACAGCACCAAATTGTCCACCACTTGAGCCCAAATCTGCTGCAACCTGTCGACCACAGAATCCACACCAGGAAGGTCAGAAGGCTCAACCTGCCCAGAAGAAAAACGAGGATGAAAACCAAAATTACAAAAAGAAGGCGAAACCAAAGTAGCCGAACTAGCCCGATTATTAAGGGCAAACTCGGCCAGTGGCAAGAAAGCCACCCAATCATCCTGATCAGCAGACACAAAGCATCTCAAATAGGTCTCCAAGGTCTGATTAGTTCGCTCAGTCTGGCCATTTGTCTGAGGATGAAATGCAGAAGAAAAAGACAAATCAATGCCCAGCTTGGCACAAAAGGCCCGCCAAAACCTAGAAATAAACTGGGAACCTCTGTCGGACACAATATTCTCCGGAATACCATGCAAACGGACCACATGCTGAAAAAACAACGGAACCAAATCAGAAGAAAAAGGCAATTTAGGCAAAGGCACCAAATGAACCATCTTAGAGAATCGGTCACAAACAACCCAGATAACCGACATCCTCTGGGAAAAAGGAAGATCGGAAATAAAATCCATAGAAATATGCGTCCAGGGCTTCTCAGGGACCGGCAATGGCAAAAGCAACCGACTAGCACGGGAGCAACAAGGCTTGGCCCGCGCACAAGTCTCACAGGACTGCACAAAAGACCGCACATCACACGACAAAGAAGACCACCAAAAGGACCTACCAACCAAGTCTCTGGTACCAAAAATACCAGGATGACCAGCCAACACAGAACAATGAACCTCAGAAATCACTCTACTAGTCCATCTGTCAGGAACAAACAGTCTCCCCACAGGACAACGGTCAGGTTTGTCAGCCTGAAATTTCTGAAGAACCCGTCGTAAATCAGGAGAAATGGCAGAAAGGACCACCCCTTCCTTCAAAATACCGACTGGTTCCAAGACCTCAGGAGAATCAGGCAAAAAACTCCTAGAGAGGGCATCAGCCTTAACATTCTTAGTACCAGGAAGGTACGAGACCGCAAAATCAAAACAAGAAAAAAACAAGGACCATCGAGCCTGTCTAGGATTCAACCGTTTGGCAGACTCGAGGTAAATCAAATTCTTATGGTCAGTCAAGACCACAATATGGTGCTTAGCTCCCTCAAGCCAATGTCGCCACTCCTCAAACGCCCACTTCATAGCCAACAACTCCCGATTGCCGACATCATAATTGCGTTCCGCAGGCGAAAATTTACGGGAAAAGAAGGCACACGGTTTCATCAAGGAACCAACAGGATCCCTCTGAGACAAAACGGCCCCTGCCACAATCTCAGAAGCGTCAACCTCAACCTGAAACGGAAGAGAAACATCCGGCTGGCGAAACACTGGAGCAGAAGAAAAACTACGTTTAAGTTCTTGAAAGGCAGAGACAGCCGCAGAGGGCCAATTCGCCACATCAGCGCCCTTCTTAGTCAAATCAGTCAAGGGTTTATCCACGCTGGAAAAATTAGCAATGAAACGGCGATAAAAATTAGCGAAACCCAAAAATTTCTGAAGGCTCTTCACGGATGTGGGCTGAATCCAATCATGAATGGCCTGAACCTTAACCGGGTCCATCTCTATAGATTAAGGAGAAAAAATAAAGCCCAAAAAGGAAACCTTCTGCACCCCAAAAAGACACTTAGACCCTTTCACAAACAAGGCATTGTCACGAAGGATCTGAAATACCATCCTGACCTGCTGCACATGAGACTCCCAATCATCGGAAAAAATCAAAATATCGTCCAAATATATGATCAAGAATTTATCAGGATAACTCCGGAAGATATCATGCATGAAGGACTGAAAAACAGATGGAGCATTAGAGAGTCCGAATGGCATCACAAGGTATTCAAAATGGCCTTTGGGCGTGTTAAACGCAGTTTTCCATTCATCACCCTGCTTTATACGACCCTACGGGTATCTATTCAACCAAACTGAGAACATTGATTGATAAGGCCCTGGAGTTAGGTATCATCAACATTGGGGAACGAGACTTTATTTGGGTGAAGCATCCTACCACATCAACGTTCTACATGCTACCCAAGGTCCATAAGGACGTTCATAGACCACCTGGACGTCCTATTGTTTCCAGTATAGGGAGTTTATGTGAGAAGGCCTGTACTTATGTAGATTTTTTCTTGCAGCCACTTGTGTTGAATATTCCGTCATACACCAGGGACTCATCTGACTTCATAGCATCTTTACAAGATATCACTCTGGCCCCAGGTGAGATCATGGTGACGTGCGATGTTGAGTCTTTGTACTCCAACATTGATCATGACCATGGCCTGCAAGCAGTGCTTTTCTTCCTTGACCAACAACAGAACTCTGATAGGCTACATGATTCTTTCATAGTGGACCTCCTTGATTTCATTCTGAGACACAATTTTTTTCTTTTTGATAGAAATTTTTTTCTTCAAGTCTCTGGTGTCGCTATGGGGGCTCGTTGTGCCCCGGCCCTGGCTAATTTATTCCTAGGGTGGTGGGAGTCCACTGTGGTCTATAAGTTTGTTTTGTTCTCATCTAAGGTACGATGTTGGCGCAGATACATCGATGATGTGTTTTTTATTTGGACGGGTAGTCAGGATGAGGTTGAGACTTTCATTGGTTTTCTCAACGACAATCCGTATAACATCTTCCTTACCTCCTCATGTTCTTCCTCTTCAGTGATCTTTTTGGACCTGAACGTGGTTTGTCAGGATGGCGTCTTATCCACTTGCCTGTATCGCAAGCCTACTGCCACCAACAACTTATTGGAGTTTCGGAGCTTCCACCCATCCCACACGAAGAAAGGCATCCCGGTGGGACAATTTCTTACAACGAGGAGGAACTGTACGCGGGATGAGGATTTCTATAGGGAGGCACATGATCTGACTCAGAGATTTAAGAAGAGGACTTATCCCAATAAATACATTTCTCAGGCGTACCAACGGGCTAAGGGGCAGTCACAAGTTGCCCTCTTACAGCCAAGAGAGAAGACATCGGATAGATCTGTTCGCTTCATCACCGGGTTTAATACACATTGGTCTCAGGTAAGGCATATTTTGCAGAGACATTGGGGCATCCTCACAACGGATTTGTCAACATCTCAGATTGTTAGTGAGCGACCACTAATAACTGCAAGAAGAGCGCCTAATCTCCGTGACATTCTTACAAGGAGTCACTATGCTAGACCCACGGTAAAATTGAATAGGGGCATCTCATTGAAGGGCTCTTTCCCCTGTGGTTACTGCAACGTCTGCCAGTTTATACATCCGGTGAGGGATAACTTTTGTAACCCAACTGATCAGAAGGAGCATCGGCTTAAGAGCTATATTAATTGTAGGACTACAAATGTCATCTATGCTATTATATGCCCCTGCCCACTGGTTTACGTGGGACAGACGTCCCAGGAGTTGCGCCGGCGCATACAGAAACATCTTTCCACCATTAGTATGGCCGCGGCAGACTCACGTAAGGATAAAACGCTCACTACGGTGGCAGCCCACTTTCTGAGACATCATGCTGGTAAATATTCTGGTACTAAGGTAGTGGGTCTTGAGCGCATCCGTGGGTCTGACAGAGGGGGACCATTGGAGAGTAGGCTTTTACAAGCAGAGGCCCGTTGGATTTTCTTACTACATTCTACGGCTCCTTCTGGCATTAATGAAGATCTTCTTTTTACCGGATTTTTGGGCTAAACTAATATGGTGCCTTTTTGTTCCAGATTACCCAATCCAGATGTTTCAATCTTCTTCAGATGACCACCGGGATTGTTCTCTGCATCCATCATACACCTTTGAGGTGGTGCCTGCACCCCCTGAAGTATGGAGCTCTCTGGGATTGGGATATTCTTTGGATCCCCTGATATATGTCCCTGTGTTTATGGATGAGGACTCTGTTTCTGGCAACAAGCAATGTGTGGACCGCTTGGACATTTCAACAAGATTTCTCTCTATATTTGGTTTATGTTTCCTAGAGGACCGTAGCGCTATTATATGCCATGGTATTGGCGTCCAGGTTATATCCATCTGGCAGACCTATAAAGGCTCGGCACCCTCTGGTGCGCTTTTTGGATCTTGGCGTGCCTGGAAATCCTTTTTCCTGTTTCTTTCAGTATGGACGAAGATTTATCTTCTACAAGCTAGTGGGACGTGACTTCTCCCCCCTTTTTTTGGACATTACACTGTGTTCAGTGGATCCATATTTATTATTTACCTGGGTACCGGCATTCAATTTGCTACCATGTGAGGGCTTGTTGCCCTCATCTGTATCTGGATGCGGTACAGAGTGGTAGTTCCATTTTAGCGGTGTTATCTTACCTTTTGGCCCATACACACTGTTTTATTATGTTTCCCGCAATGTGCTACTTGTCCTCTTGTTTTGTATCCAGGTCCGTTGGCCATGTCGTTATCCTTCGGTATTGTCCTAGGTGGTACGTGCCCTAGGCCCCTCCTATATACTGCTTTATCTTTCGTTAGCAGTGCTCTTATAAAATGATCTTTAGATTGAGTAGGAGCGACAGGGTGTACGTTCTAAAATATTGAATAAACTCTCATAATCATGTGGCATGTTTGTTTGTATCATTATTTTGTTTGTTTTTTTTCAGGTATGTGGCATCTGATTGTTTGTCACATTATAATGGATACATCATTCTCCGATGTTTTCTTGCATTGTTCGTATCTGGGTACCATTATACCCTAACATTATTATGTATGCTTGTCCCCCTGTGAATTCCGTCATGTATTCCATTTTGTCTGGGTGTTCTATGTTATATGTCTTGTCTATTTCATCAATCCAGGATTTCTTACAACTCCAAGACTCCTCACTATTAGTATGTGTCCAGTTAGGCGTTCTCTCTAGGTATTAGCCCACCCACTTTGTTATCAGTGGTATTCCTGAGCTGGTTACACAATGCGCGGCGCTGGAGAGGTCCGGCGCATGCGCATTGTGTAGTATTGGCAGAGACGTCTGCCATTGCGTACACTTCCGCCCTCTCGGCGTCATTTCCGGTTCCGGCTCCCGGCGTAGCTCGTCCCTCAGCGTTTCCTCATGTAAGGTATTTAAACTGGTGTTGGCCATTGCAGCGCATCTTCTACGCGTTGGGCTTCCTCCCCACACCCGCCCTGCCTTTGGCGCTCTATACCCTCATGTAGGTTTTTTCTCAGCACGTTCTAGCGTTCTGTCTGGCCGGACCTGGGACCTGGATACACTTTCCTTCCATGTGGTAGCTATCATTTTACATGGGCATTGTCACAGATTGGCATTTTTTTGCTGTCATCATTGGGTCTGGGTCCAGGTGCATAGGCACCCCTTTGTCCTTATACGCTATACTAGTGTGTATGGGCCTATCTTTTGTCCCACAGCTGGCTATATCTGTATTCATTCTGTGGGGGTGCTTGTTGTACTTTTTATGTTATCTCAGGTCTGATATGCTTATGTCGTGCCTTACAGGACATTGATTAGTGTGCTGTGTCATTTATGGTTATTCAGTATTTTTGTATATTTGCGCCTTTATTTGTCCATGTTGTATTGTTTTGGCGGGCATGTGTGGGGATGATGGTATGATGCCATTTTAATTGTTTTTATTTGTGTGTCAATAAAAGTTTACCTTTTTACCTATATTCATTTTTGTGGTGTGCATTTACATGAAGCGGTT
This sequence comes from Ranitomeya imitator, assembly GCF_032444005.1. Classification (NCBI taxonomy): domain Eukaryota; kingdom Metazoa; phylum Chordata; class Amphibia; order Anura; family Dendrobatidae; genus Ranitomeya; species Ranitomeya imitator. The sequence goes on along the minus strand of NC_091282.1, from coordinate 931,244,567 downwards.
CCTTTTTTGTCTTCTCCTTTTTTTCCATGGTTCTATACTGCTTCTTTTGCACCCCTTATATATATTTTTCTACATTGGTAGTGCGCTGGTATATAGTTATTAATATTGGAATCAAATCAATAGCACAATCGCAGTCCCTATGCGGTGGAAGGAAACTGGACTTAGGCTCATCGAATACATCCTGAAAATCAGACAAAAACTCCGGAATTTCAGAAGAGGAAGAAGGGGCGATTGACATCAGAGGAACATCATTATGAACCCCCTGACAACCCCAACTAGTTACAGACATGGACATCCAATCCAAAATAGGATTATGGACCTGCAACCACGGGAAACCCAGCACGACAACATCATGCAAATTTTGCAACACCAGAAATCGACAAACTTCCTGGTGGGCTGGCGCCATGCGCATGGTCACCTGTATCCAAAACTGGGGCTTATTTTTAGCCAAGGGTGTAGCATCAATGCCCCTTAAAGGAATAGGATTCTGCAAAGGCTGCAAGGGAAAACCACAGCGCCTAGCAAAATCAAAGTCCATCAAATTCAAGGCAGCGCCTGAATCCACAAACGCCGTGACAGAAAATGACGACAATGAACAGATCAAGGACACAGATAGCAGAAATTTAGGTTGTACAGTACTGATGGTAAATGAACTGGCGACCCTTTTTGTCCGCTTAGGGCAGACAGAAATGGCATGAGAAGCGTCGCCACAATAAAAACACAACCTATTGAGATGTCTGAAACCTTGTCGTTCCGTTTTAGACTGAATCCTATCACACTGCATAGGCTCAGGACCTTGTCCTGAAGATAATGCCATATCACGCACAGCCCTGCGCTCCCGCAAGCGCCGGTCAATCTGAATGGCCAAAGACATAGAATCACTCAGATTGGAGGGTGTGAGAAACCCCACCATAACATCCTTAACGGATTCAGAAAGACCCTTTCTGAAAATTGCTGCCAAAGCATCATCATTCCATTTAGTCAGCACAGACCATTTTCTGAATTTCTGACAATACAATTCAGCCGCCTCTTGCCCCTGAGATAGGGCCAACAAGGTCTTCTCAGCTTGATCCACAGAATTAGGCTCATCATACAATAACCCCAATGCTTGAAAGAAAGAATCAGCATTAAGCAAAGCAGGATTGCCAGATTCCAAGGAAAATGCCCAATCCTGTGGATCACCACGCAGCAGGGATATGATGATTTTAACCTGCTGAATGACCGGGGTCTCAATGCAAAAAACAGTTTACAGTTATTTTTGAAACTCAAAAATTTGGATCTGTCACCAAAAAATAAATCAGGAGTGGGAATCTTAGGTCCTAAAGCAGGAGTCTGAACAATATAATCTGAAATACCCTGTACCCTAGCAGCAAGCTGATCCACACGAGAAGCTAACTCCTGAACATTCATGTTAGTACTAGGTTCCTCAGCCACCCAGAGATTAAGAGGGAGGAAAAGACAAAACAGGCTAAGGAAAAAAAATGGCTTAAAACCTTTCCTCCCTTCTTCTGAGATGCAATTAACTCATTGTTGGCCAGTTGTACTGTTATGTTCAGGCGGCCTTGGAACAACATGAAAAGACCTTCGCTGGAGTAGTGGTAACTATACAGACCGCTAACCCTGAACTTATCACAGACACTAGAAGTAGCCGTGGGGTGTACCTATCAGACCTAGACACCTCGACACAGCCGGAGGACTAAATTTCCCTAAAGATGGAAAATAGGAAAACTGATTTGCCTCAGAGTAGACCCCCAAAGTATAGGCAGCCCCCCACAAATAATGACGGTGAGCAGGAGAGGAAAAGACACACACAGGCGGAAAACAGATTTAGCAAAGGAGGCCACTTCTACCTAGATAGGAAAGTATAGTACAGGATACTGAGCGGTCAGCCCAAAAGCAGAATTCACAACAGGTCACATATGATACGATGTTCCAGAAGGCGGAATTGGTGCTGCAGAGCTGCAATGCGCGATCTTGAACGCCGCAAGTGAGCACAATCTAGGTGGACCTTGTGCAGCAGAGCATCAAGATCCGGATAGTCCCTCAAAAAATTCTGCACAACCAAGTTGAGCACATGTGCCAGACATGGGATGTGAGTGAGGTTGCCTAGGGCCAGAGCTGCCACCAGATTTCGGCCATTGTCACACACTACCGTGCCTGGCTGGAGATTCGCTGGCACAAACCACACGTCGTTCTCCTGCTTGATGGCATTCCAGAGCTCCTGCGCTTTGTGGCTTTGATTCCCCAAAGAAATTAATTTCAATATGGCCTGTTGACGTTTGGCCACGGCTGTGCTCATATCGGTTGTAACAGGTAAACGATCACGGGTCCAAGTGGAGGTGGACTGTGACGGCTCCTGCAGTGATGATTCTGTGGAACTTGAGTATTAGGAGTCAATGTGTACAGACTGGATTCCTGCAATTTTTGGAGTTGGCAGAACACGTCCTGCACCACTCACACGATCTGTACCCGGCTCCACAACATTAACCCAATGTGCAGTGAGGGAAAGGTATCACCCCTGTCCATGGTGACTGGTCCACGCATTGGTGGTGAGGTGGGCATTGCTACTGACGGCGTTCAGTAGCGCGTGTTTTATGTGTCCCTCCACATGCTTTTGCAGGGCAGGGACAGCTTGCCTGCTGAAATAAAAGCGGCTGGGCACAATGTATTGTGGGACTGCCAATGCCATCAAGTTACGGAAGGTGTCAGTCTCCATCAGCCTGAATAACAGCATTTCAAGGGACAATAGTTTTGCAATGCCAGCATTCAGAGCCTGTGCTCGGGGGTGGTTTGCCTAGAATGGCCACCTTTTCTCCCATGCCTGTGCTACCGATGGCTGTAGACTGGGCTTGGAGTGTGAGGATGACTGGGAACGTGGTGATGTGGGTGGAATTAAACTGGGTCTCTGGAGAACAGTGCCAGAGGTTCTTCCATGGCGATCCTGTGAGGAAGCCGAACCAGCTGTGTGTGAGATGGAGGAAGAGGCAACAACACGAGCTGAAGAGGTTTTTAGGTGCCGCTGTAGGTTGGCCTAGGTGTTCAGTGTGTTATTGTAACTCCACCGCATGCTTGGTCCGCACATGTTTCCACATATTTGTGGTATTGAGGTTGCTGACACTTTTCCCTCTTTTGACTTTCGGATGACACACTTTGCATTTGACTAAGCAAATGTCATCTGCAACTGTGTCAAAAAAGGACCAGGCACTGCAAGTCTTGGTAGCACCCATTTTGGCTTTTGGAAGAGGCATGCTTCTAATGGGTGCCGAAGTGGAGGCTACAGGCACCACAGTTTTCCCCCTCCCTCTCCCTCTTTGTGCCGTTCGGGGAATATCTTCCTCAGAGCTGCTCCCACCACCTTCCTGTACCTCCCACCATGATGGGTCTAGGACCTCATCATCTACACTACCCTCTTCCACCAACTGCTTCTCCGGGGTAGTCTTGGCAGCACAGTACGCACCTGAAAGTGGCACCTGTGTCTCATCATCAGATGTGTACTGAGGTTTGCTGACCAGAGGCACTGGCCCACCCTTCTCTTCAGAGTCAGAGAGACAAAGCTGTTGGGCATCACTGCATACTGCCTCTTCTTCCATTACTCCAATGCTGCTTGGCTGGCCCCCTATAATAATAATAATAATCTTTATTTTTTATATAGCACTAACATATTCCGCAGCGCTTCACAGTTTGCACACATTATCATCATTGTCCCCGATGGGGCTCACAATCTAGCCCCCTGTTTCCAAGCCAAGAGATTCAGAGAACAGAAGTAGTGATGGCTCCTGTCCTGGGCTCTCTGACTGCCTGGGCAATTTGGCAGGTGGTGAAGAGACAGATGGGTGCTCTTCAGTGCTCTGTGCCTGAGAGTATGTGGCACTAATTGAAGTCAATGTGTTAGCTGCCATCCATCCGACAACGGCCTCAATTTGTTCGTCCCACAGCAGCGGGGCACGGTGAGCTCCTACAAAGCTGCGTATGAAGGACTGTTCCCTGCTAAAACTGGGGGATGATGAGTCACCGGTGCCCGCAGCAGGCACAGAATCCCCACGGCCTCTCCCTGCTCCACCTCCACGTGCCTTTCTCCCAGCCTTCTTCATCTTGGTAGACTGATAAAGATAGGCAGAAAAGTACTAAGGGCTTAGAGTGCTTAGTCCTGAACAGTTGCTAACAGGTAAAAGGAACACTAATTTGATCAAGTGTGGACTAGACTTTAATATGAGCTAATGTGGCCTACACAACTCAAAAGTGAAGTGTTTGGTAAACTTTATAAACTTTTTATTTTTTTCCGCAGAACAGACTGCAGAGTGAGCTGCACTCACACAGAGACCATGCAGACAGCCATAAACGGCGCTGCAAGGCCAAAACAAGCTCCTCTATGTAATCCTATATAGTGTTTTTCCACAATGTAGCAGGATATGGATGGAAAGCCACTAATAGGATAAATTTGAAAAAATGTGCAGCAGGCTGCACTAATTGAGAATGGACAATGGAACGGTATGAGGCACTGACGCACCATGAGCTGACTACAACCGGCTGTGGTGGCAGAACAGACTACAGAGCGAGCTGCACTCACACAGAGACCGTGCAGACTGCCAAAAAAAGCTCCTCTATGTAATCCTATATAGTATTTTTCCACAATATAGCAGGATACGGATGGAAAGCCACTAATAGGAATTTGAAAAAATGTGCAGCAGGCTGAACTAATTGCAAAAAAGGACAATGGATTGAACAGTGAGGCAGTGATGCACCATGAGCTGACTACAACCAGTGGTGGCTGCGGACAGACTACAGAGTGAGCTGCACTCACACACACAGAGACCTTGCAGACAGCTGTGAACAGCACTGGAAGGCAAAAGCTAGGTTCTCACACAGCGGTTGCTAAATTAGCCTGGGTAAAGCACAATGAAGCAAATCGCTATCTCTAAACTGGCCCTCAGTCAGAACACAGCATCCTGTCCCTAAATGAATTCACAGCAGAGTGAGCCCAAAATGGCGGCGGCGACTTTTATAGTGCATCATGACATTATTTCAGCAGCCAATCACAGCCATGCCAGTAGTTACATGCCTACCATGCAGAACAGGATGTGCCCACACTTATAATCATTCCTCATTGGCTGAATTTGGGCTCTTTGAATTATGGGAACTTCCGATTCCGGTATTCGATATACTGAAAGTATCGGAACTCTGTATCAGAATTCCGATACCATAAATATCGGCCGATACCCGATACTTGCGGTATCGGAATGCTCCACACTAGTGATGACACAGCATTTTATCTTAATTAGCCAGACCTCTAATTAGCCAGCCAGGAAGAATAGACTGTTATCTATATGTTGACTTTTGAATTTATGTGTTTCTTTCTGTTTGTATATGCCCGTAATATTGATTTGTAAGTTAACAATTTGTTGTAACATATTGTGCTCTTATCCTGGATGACTGGTGACACAGGGTCATGGAACAATGATCTTTGCTGATATGTTGATTATACATTGTCCAGGCCAGCTAGTTTGTTGACTTGCAAAATAGAAGAACAACTATGCAAATAGATTACATGATCAAACAATTCAAGTTGGTCTACAGGATGACAGCTTTGGCTGGAAAGAAGACAGATCTTCTCCACTGACCATCGCTGAACCATGGATACTTTTGGAGAAAGTCACCTAGCTCCATGGAGATGTTCAGAGAAACCAGGTTGTTACCCTCCGATCAACTGGCCTTGTACCTCAATGGAATGTCATATTGCTAACCTTGTTGTTACTTCCTCTCTGTGCATGCCACAAGTGGGGTAGTTGGCCCTGGAAGCTCTGAAGTCACAGCTGCTCTTATCCCAGCGAGTTAGCGGAAGGGTGAGACTGTAATTGTGCACCATTTTGTGTATTTTGCTAGGGCTGTTCTATGTGTTATTTGCCTGTTTGTGGTTTAATAAAGTAATGCCATGCTGTTTTACACTCACCATGTGTTGTCTGAGTAGCGTTACACCCTTGTTAAAAGAAGAGTGGGAATTTGGTGGGATGATCCCCGGTTTATGCGGTTTTGGCTAGCAGGTCAGAGCACCCACTGACCCCTTCCCCCCGCATCTCCACAAAATCCATAGTGCTGCTGATTCTGAGCTACAGTGACAAGTCACCACTTCAGCATATAAATCAATGGTGCTGCCGATTCTGTGCGACATCGACCAGTTACCACTTCGGCATATAAATACATAGTGCTGCTAATTCTGTGGTCCAACTACAAGTCCACATTTCAGCATACAAATCCTTGGTGCTAATTGTGTGGTCCGGCCACCAGTCTACATTTCAGAATATAAATCCTTTGTGCTAATTGTGTGGTCCAGCCACGAGTCCACATTACAGCATATAAATCCTTTGTCCTAATTGTGTGGTCCAGCCACTAGGGTTGAGCGACTTTTAGTTTTTCAGGGTCGAGTCGGGTTTCATGAAACCCGACTTTCTCAAAAGTCGGGTCGAGTGAAATCGGCCGATCCTATTGAAAAGTCGGGGTCGGGGATCGGCCGAAACTCGAAACCCAATGTAAGTCTATGGGGGTTTTTGGTTTTTTTTACATTTCCTTCAGGGCGATATAGCAGAAAAGCCGGTAATTCAATTACCGGCTTTTCATTTCTCCTGCCAAAACCCGACATGATATGAGACATGGTTTACATACAATAAACCATGTCATATCCCCCTTTTTTTGCATATTCCACACTACTAATGTTAGTAGTGTGTATATGCAAAATTTCGGCGCTCTAGCTCTTAAATTTAAGGGTTAAATCGCGGAAAAAATTGGCGTGGGCTCCCGCGCAATTTTCTCCACCAGAGTAGTAAAGCCAGTGACTGAGGGCAGATATTAATAGCCTGGAGAGGGTCCACGGTTTTTGCCCTCCCCCCGGCTAAAAACATCTGCCCCCAGCCACCCCAGAAAAGGCACATCTGTAAGATGCGCCTATTCTGGCACTTGGCCACTCTCTTCCCATTCCCGTGTAGCGGTGGGATATGGGGTAATGAAGGGTTAATGCCACCTTGCTATTGTAAGGTGACATTAAGCCTATCCATTATTAATCCAATTGTATGAAAAAGTTAAAAATAAACACACACAATATTAAAAAGTATTTTAATGAAATAAACACACCGTTTGTTGTAATAATTTATTGTACGCTCAATCCACTCGATAAAGACCCTCGCTCTGTAACAAATAAAACATAATAAACCAACAATATACATACCTTCCGTAGATCTGTAACGTCCCACGTTGTAAATCCATCTGAAGGGGTTAAAATTTTTACAGCCAGCTCTGCTAATGCTGCGCTGCTCGTGGCTGTAAACCCCAGCAAATGAAGGTCATGTAGGTCAATGACCTGTAGTTACCTTCATTCGCCGTGATGTGCCCCCTGCTGGATGTCCCTGGAGCGTGGGAAAAGTTCCCAGGCTCGAGGTCATATGAGGACATCCAGCAGGGGGCGCATCACCGCGAATGAAGGTAACTATAGGTCATTGACCTACATTACCTTCATTTGCTGGGGTTTACAGCCACAAGCACAGCTGCATTAGCAGAGCTTGTGGCTGTAAAATATTTTAACCCCTTCAGATGGATTTACAATGGGTTACGTTACAGATCTACGGAAGGTATGGATATTGTTGGTTTATTATTTTTTATTTGTTACAGAGCGAGGGTCTTCAGCGAGTGGATTGAGAGTACAATAAAATATTAAAACAAACTGTGTTTTTATTTCATTAAAATACTTTTTAATAATGTGTGTGTTTTTTTTAACCATTTAATGCAAATGGATTAATAATGGATAGGTGCCAATTTTTTCAGCAATTTAACCCTTAAATTGCCTTTAATCCTTAAATTTAATAGCTTTCAGCAATTTAAGGGTTAAATCGCTGAAAAATTTGGTGTGGGCTCCCGCGCAATTTTCTCCGCCAGAGTAGTAAAGCCAGTGACTGAGGGCAGATATTAATAGCCTGGAGAGGGTCCACGGTTTTTGCCCTCCCCCCCGGCTAAAAACATCTGCCCCCAGCCACCCCAGAAAAGGCACATCTGTAAGATGCGCCTATTCTGGCACTTGGCCACTCTCTTCCCATTCCCGTGTAGCGGTGGGATATGGGGTAATGAAGGGTTAATGCCACCTTGCTATTGTAAGGTGACATTAAGCCTATCCATTATTAATCCAATTGTATGAAAGAGTTAAAAATAAACACACACAATATTAAAAAGTATTTTAATGAAATAAACACACCGTTTGTTGTAATAATTTATTGTACGCTCAATCCACTCGATGAAGACCCTCGCTCTGTAACAAATAAAACATAATAAACCAACAATATACATACCTTCCGTAGATCTGTAACGTCCCACGTTGTAAATCCATCTGAAGGGGTTAAAATTTTTACAGCCAGCTCTGCTAATGCAGCGCTGCTCGTGGCTGTAAACCCCAGCGAATGAAGGTCATGTAGGTCAATGACCTGTAGTTACCTTCATTCGCGGTGATGCGCCCCCTGCTGGATGTCCCTGGAGCGTGGGAAAAGTTCCCAGGCTCGAGGTCATATGAGAACATCCAGCAGGGGGCGCTTCACTGCGAATGAAGGTAACTATAGGTCATTGACCTACATTACCTTCATTTGCTGGGGTTTACAGCCACAAGCACAGCTGCATTAGCAGAGCTTGTGGCTGTAAAATATTTTAACCCCTTCAGATGGATTTACAACGTGTTACGTTACAGATCTACGGAAGGTATGGATATTGTTGGTTTATTATTTTTTATTTGTTACAGAGCGAGGGTCTTCAGCGAGTGGATTGAGAGTACAATAAAATATTAAAACAACCTGTGTTTTTATTTCATTAAAATACTTTTTAACTCGAGTATAAGCCTAGGGTGGAAATGCAGCAGCTACCGGTGAATTTCACTCTGCCCCATATAGTGCTCTGCGCCGTTCATTATTGCCCTATAGCTGTGCCCCATATAGTGCTCTGCACCGTTCATTATTGCCCTATAGCTGTGCCCCATATAGTGCTCTTGCACCGTTCATATTGCCCCATAGAAAGCTGTGCCATTGTCATTGCTGCTGCTGCTGCAGTAAAAAAAAAAAAAAAAACACATACTCACCTCTCTTGCTTGCAGCTCCCGGCGTCTCGTTCCGGCGTCTCTCTGCTCTGACTGATCAGGCAGAGGGTGCCGCGCACACTATATGCGTCATCGCGCCCTCTGACCTGAACAGTCAGAGCGCAGAGACGCCGGGAAGATGGAGCGGCGCCCGGCGGCTGGAACGCGGACAGGTGAATATTACATACTTACCTGGTCCTGGCGTCCGGCTCCTTCTCCCAGACAGCTGTCTTCGGTGCCGCAGCCTCTTCCTCTATCAGCGGTCACCGTTACCGCTGATTAGAGAAATGAATAGGCGGCTCCAACCCTATGGGAGGTGGAGCCGCTTATTAATTTCTCTAATGAGCGGTCCCACGTGACCGCTGATAGAGGAAGAACTGCAGCACCGAAGACCGTGGGACGGCAGGGGGAGCGTCAGGATCGCTGGAAGCAGGTAAGTATGCCTCAACTCCCTCACCCCCTGACCCTGCCACCCACCTTGACTCGAGTATAAGCCGAGAGGGGCACTTTCAGCCCAAAAATTTGGGCTGAAAATCTCGGCTTATACTCGAGTATATACGGTATATATATATATATATATATATATATATATATATATGTGTCTGAATGACATATATATATATATATATATATAACGAAACCCGACTTTTAATTAGAGACCGCCGACCCAATCACAGAGTGGGATCGGGTCGGGTTTCACGAAACCCGACTTTGCTAAAAGTCGGCGACTTTTGAAAAGTGCCGATCTGTTTCGTTCAACCCTACCAGCCACCAGTTGACATTTCAGCATAACAATCCTTTGTGCTAATTGTGTGGTCCAACCACCAGTCATCATTCCAGCATATAAATCCTTTGTGCCAATTGTGTGGTCCAGCCACCAGTCTACATTTCAGCATCTAAATCCCTTGTGCTAATTGTGTCGTCCAACCACCAGTTCACATTTCAGCATATATTTTTTTTGTGCTAATTCTGTGGTCCAGCCACACTATTTCAGCAAACAAATACTGATTCGTAATTTAGTGATAGGTGACTTACAGGTCTGGGCCCAGGGTTAGGAAACAGCTGGTTAAAAGAAGGGAAGAGCACATATAAAATGAGTGGGAAAAAAGAGAGGTCGTGGTGGAAGGGGGAATAGATTTGGTGTTCGTGGGGTAGTTGGAAATGTTACTGAAAGCTCTACTGAATAAACACTGGCTCATCCTATCCAAAGACAACTAACAACTACTTTTACTGGACAGGCTAATCGACACCATTACTATCACAGCCGCACAGTGGTATGCCTTGTAGATGAGGGCCACAAAGTGCAAGTGCTTCAGTGGATGTCAAGGGCTGCATCAATTGTCCTCTCCTCCTCTTCCACCACCTTAACATCACACACAGTACAGTCCTCAGAGGTATCACCCCCAATTACCCTTGTTTCCCACTGTGTCACAACTCTCAACAGCCCAATTGACTGCAGAGAACCACAGATGGGTGAATCTGCAGAGCTGTTCACACATTCTATTCCATGGGCATCAGAGGTCTTCTCCAAAGATTCACAGACTCAAGAGGAGGAAAGCGTTTGCACCGATGCCCAAAATTTTTTTCTGTTGGATCCAGGGCCAGACAAAGTAGGGTCCATGCAGAATCCAGACCCTCATTACTAGACGTTAACCCCCGGGGGTGGATGTGATCCTGATGAGACTCAGATACCAGAGGCGCAAACAGATTGTACTGTGGTGTCAGAGCAGGAAGTAGAGGAATGTGACTCTCAGGGCAAGGAGTGGGAGAAAAGAAAGGTTGACGTTTATGTTGTAGATCCCACTTGGTGTGAACTCAGAGGTACACAGCTGAGTTTCTCAGCAGAGGAGCTTACATTGTGGCTTCCTGCACAGTCACGGAGTGATGCAACCATGATAAGCACTGAATACTCAGCCACAACTCTGGCTGTGTGGCTGTGGACAGCAGCGGTCACAGGACAGCAGTTCGCATGGACGTCAAGGGTTGCCTAGTCTGGGCCTTTTTTGAGACCGCAAAGGATGACTCAACTCATGTTATCTGCCAAATTTGTAAAAAATTACTCAGTAGATGCAAAAATTCCAATAATTTGACTACAACATGCATGAAGCGGCACATGCGTGATCAGCAAGCGTTAATCTGGAGATCTCTCTAAAATACGGCCTAACGAGCTTTGCCAAGCAATGGCTCCCCATCAAGCATATCTACTTCTTCTTCCTCCTCCATCATCATGGCAAGTGTTCTCATACAGGTCTCTGGTTGTAGGACCTCCACTTGCTTACCCACTTCAGTTGGGTGAGTGAGAGCCCATCAGCTGTTACTGAAGTGGACTTGCCTGCTTTTTTTGACTGATCTCAGGCATCGAGCCCACAACTTTTTTTTCAATTCACCATAACATCTTCGCCTGCACCTCACTCACAGTCCAGCAGTTTGTCATGTACACCCAAAATTCACCTTCTCTCAGCACAGTAGCCAGCCCTCGGTCCCACAGTTGTGGCCACATGAAAGATTATTTCTTCCTACACATGCCAGACCTAAGAGCTTGAACTTCATTATCCATTGGTGGACACAGAGAGTTTCTGAAAGCCACCGCTACACTACACTACACCAGCATGTCACAGACAATATCACCTGTTCCTTGAAAATATCTATGTCTGCCAGGGTACATTTCACCACTGACACAAGGGAGAGCAAACATGGCCAGGGGCGTTACATTTCACTCACTGGGCATTGGGTGACTCTGGTGACTGCATGGCAGGTGGGCAGGCGACTGCTCCACAAGTCTTGAAATCCCAAGGTTTGTGGGACAAACCTCTGTATCTAACAATTCCTCCACTGCTTCTGCCTCCTCCACCTCCTCTAGGGCCTCCACATCTCCCTTAATGAGACAAGCACTTCGACAGTGCAGATAGAATCCCCCCTCCTCCATACTGCGTAGCCAGGACTCACCACAGTCAAGCAGCGTTTAAATTAATATATCTTGGAAATAGCAGTCACATAATTCAAGAGCTGTGGACAGCTATCTAGGCTGAGTTTGAGCAATGGCTGTCTCCACTGAACCTGGAGACAAGGGAGGCCATGTGCGATAATGGTGTGAACCTAGTAGCGGGTCTATGCTGGGGCAACCTCACACCCATGCACTGCGTGGCTCACATCCTCAAACTGGTGGTACAGCAATTTCTCTGCCACTATCCCAATCTAGATGCGCAGCTACAGAAAGCATGGTCGCTGTGTGCACACTTCCGCCAATTGCACCCCGCGGGTCATTGACTTGCATCGCTACAGACCTCTTTCGGCTTACTGGTTGACCAGTTGATATGTCCCGAAATGGTGGAATTTCACTTTGCACATGTTGCAATCACTGTGGCATCAGCATCGAACCCTGGTGCAGTATGTCATTTTGCATAGACTGGGCCAACACAGTACTGTTGTGTTGCAAACCATGCTTGCAGAATGTGCACAGATGAAGGACCTCTGCACCCATCTGCACAGTTTCAAAATGGCTACTAAGACGGTTATCGCTGATGATTCCTTTATCAGCGTCACTATTCAGGCCATCTACACGCTGGAGCACACTTTGAACAATCTGTGGGAGGAGATGGTGGTCCCAGAGAAAGGGGAGGAAGCAGATGAGGATGTGGAAGGCATAACAATATCTCTAAATTCTGGACTACTGTCGCACAGGCAGGTGCCATGGGAAGGTGGATAACAGCGATTGAGGGGGCTCATGGTCACCATATAAACTGTTAGTGAAGTTGCAAGAGCCGAGGAACAAATTGAGGAGGAAGAGGTGATGGGCGTGCAACAGTCATGAGATGAAGAGGATAATGATCCCTTGTCCGGTGTCCATGGATTGCAGGAGGGAATGGAGGAAGCAAACCTTAGTGTTACCACGCCACCAACACACCATAGACTTGGACCTCAGAGAAGCGCCCTACACATCAGCACCTTCTGCTACAACATGACGCCAAGATTGTTAGGATTATAAATAGTGCTGACAACTGGGTTGTGACTCTGGGATACAAACTGGTATGCGTGCAGCATGTAAGTGCATGTTCACACTGGCCACTGTACAGAAAAAAAACAGAAACACAAGTAAATACTCTAAGTTAACTTTGATTTAAAAAAAACATGCAAACGCCATACCACCAGTTCACAGTGACCCTAATTAGAACGGTCCAGCTCAAAGAAAAGGCAGGCCACAACTTTATATGCACATGGTGCAAGCAGACTGAAAAAACCTAAATCAATGAACTTGGTTACAAACTGGTGTGCATGCATCATGTAAGCGCATGTTTTTTCAGTTTGTTTGCACCATTTGCACATAAAGGTGTGGCCTGCCTTTTCTTTGAGCTGGACATTATATTGATGTGATTCCCCATGGCTGTATGTCTACTACCTGAGCTCAGTCCTTCTCATACACATGTTGTGTTCGGCTGGCACATCAAAACGATGTACAGGGACGCATCCGCATACAATGCATGTCCCTGCATGCACAATGTTAAATATAGGTACGCAAGAAGCATGCGGATCTTAAGGAAGAAGTACGCAGGCCTGCGCTGTGCACAAAAACGCTAATGTGAAAGCGGCCCTATTCAGGTCTCCTTGTTGTGTGTTGCCTGTAGTGGCAGGAGTCTCAGAGCACAAATATATTTCTACTTTGGGGAAATTGATGCCACTTTAGTGGTATGTGTCAATATTTTTTTTAAATGTGGAGGCTCCAAGTTGGGTCGCCATCTGGTGGGTTGCCTTTAGTGGAAGGGGTCTCCGAGTACCAGACCTACACCTGTCACTCATCCACCTCTTACTGATTAAATTGTAAGCTAGAAATGCTGGACCAGGCCCTGTCCCATCCATCCATCCATGCTGCACTATTATAAAATTGCTACTGTGGGTCAATTGATGCCACTTTTCTTTGTCTCTGACCCTAATTTTTGGAAATGTTTTGACTCCTTGGGTCTCCTTCAAGTGTGTTGCCTGTAGCAGTAGGGCTTCCAGTCTGGCAGGCCTGCATTTACTTTCAATCAACTACCTGTGTTACTATTCTTAAATTTGTCAAACAAAAAAGCAGTTTAAGCTGATGCTTGAGGTGTCAGGGCTCCCAGCACATCAGGCCTACACCGGTCCCTCGCCTACCTTTTATTTTTAACTTAAAGGGACACTGTCACCTGGATTTGGAGGGAACAATCTTCAGCCATGGAGGCGGGGGTTTGGGGTTTTTGATTCACCCTTTCCTTACCCGCTGGCTGCATGCTGGCTTCAATATTGGATTGAAGTTCATTCTCTGTCCTCCATAGTACACGCCTGCGCAAGGCAAGATTACCTTGTGCAGGCATGTACTACGGAGTACAAAGAATGAACTTCAATCCAATATTGCAGCCAGCATGCAGCCAGCGGGTAAGGAAAGGGTGAATCAAACACCTGAAAACCCCGCCTCCATGGCTGAAGATTGTTCCCTCCAAATTCAGGTGACAGTGTCCCTTTAAATTCAATGGCTGCACCATTATAACATTTCTCCTCTACGTCAATTGATGCAAATGTTTCTGTTTTCTGCCCCTAATTATTGCAAGTGTTGTGACTCCTTAATGTGTGTTGCCTGAATACCTTGTCACGATGGGACAGCTTTATGCTTTTTTTTTTTTAATCAAAAACAGTGCTTACTAAATATTCTATGTTAATTATTTAATGCACTTGCTTTTTTACTTATTTATTTTCATTAGGGTATATACACGGATTTTTTTTTCTTTGGTTTTGCTTGTTTCTATCGGCCAGTGTGAACATGCCTTTACATCATGCATGTTTTCAAGTTATACTCTGGCTCAGTTTTTTGTTTTCCTTTACTATTTTTTGTGTTCAGTACAAATAGCAAATGTGGTGCCAATATTCAAAAAGGGGACAAAAACTGAACTTGGAAATTATAGGCCAGAAAGCTTAACCTCTACTGTGGGTAAAATCCTGGAGAATATTCTCAGGGTATGTGCACACGATGCGGATTTTGCTGCGGATCCGCAGCAGTTTCCCATGAGTTTACAGTACAATGTAAACCTGTGGGAAACCAAAAACGCTGTGCACATGCTGCAGAAAAAAAATGCGCGGAAACACAGCGTTTTATTTTCTGCAGCATGTCAATTCTTTGTGTGGAATCCGCAGCGTTTTTACACCTGCTCCAATAGAAAACTGCAGATGTAAAACCGCAGTGGAATCCGCAATAGAAAACACAATAAATCCGCAGGAAAAAACGCAACGGTTTTGCACTGTGGATTTATCAAATCCGCTGCGGAAAAATCCGCAGAGGAGCTCTATATGTGTGCACATACCCTAAGGGATGCTATACTGGAGTATCTGAAGAGGAATAACCTCATGACCCAGTATCAGCACAGGTTTACTAGGGACCGTTCATGTCAGACTAATTTGATCAGTTTCTATGAAGAGGTAAGTTCCAGACTGGACCAAGGGAACGCAGTGGACGTAGTGTACAGTACATAGACTTTTCAAAAGCTTTTGATACGGTGCCACACAAAAGGTTGATCCATAAAATGAGAATAATGGGGATAGGGGAAAATATGTGTAAGTGGGTTGAGAGCTGGCTCAGGGATAGGAAACAAAGGGTGGTTATTAATGGAGCACACTCGGACTGGGTCGCGGTTAGCAGTGGGGTACCACAGTGGTCAGTACTAGGCCCGCTTTTTTTTAACATATTTATTAATGACCTTGTAGGGGGCATTCAGAGTAGAATTTCAATATTTGCAGATGACACTAAACTCTGCAGGGTAATCAATACAGAGGAGGACAATTTTATATTACAGGATGATTTATGTAAACTAGAAGCTTGGGCTGATAAATGGCAAATGAGCTTTAATGGAAATAAATGTAAGGTCATGCACTTGGGTAGAAGTAATAAGATGTATAACTATGTGTTTAATTCTAAAACTCTGGGCAAAACCGTCAATGAAAAAGACCTGGGTGTATGGGTGGATGACAAACTCATATTCAATGGCCAGTGTCAGGCAGCTGCTACAAAGGCAAATAAAATAATGGGATGCATTAAAAGAGGCATAGATGCTCATGAGGAGAACATAATTTTACCTCTATACAAGTCACTAGTTCGACCACACTTAGAATACTGTGCCCAGTTATGGTCTCCGGTGTATAAGAAAGACATAGCTGAACTGGAGCGGGTGCAGAGAAGAGCAACCAAGGTTATTAGAGGACTGGGGGGTCTGCAATTCCAAGATAGGTTATTACACTTGGGGCTATTTAGTTTGGAAAAATGAAGACTAAGGGGTGATCTTATTTTAATGTACAAATATATGAGGGGACAGTACAAAGACCTTTCTGATGATCTTTTTAATCTTAGACCTGAAACCGGGACAAGGGGGCATCCTCTGCGTTTGGAGGAAAAAAGGTTTAAGCATAATAACAGACGTGGATTCTTTACTGTAAGAGCAGTGAGACTATGGAACTCTCTGCCGTATAATGTTGTAATGAGTGATTCATTACTAAAATATAAGAGGGGACTGGATACATTTCTGGAAAAGTATAATGTTGCAGGGTATATATACTAGATTCCTTGATAGGGCGTTGATCCAGGGAACTAGTCTGATTGCCGTATGTGGAGTCGGGAAGGAATTTTTTTCCCCAATGTGGAGCTTACTATTTGCCACATGGTTTTTTTTGCCTTCCGCTGGATCAACATGTTAAGGCATGTTAGGTTAGGCTATGGGTTGAACTATGTGACAATCTGACTGCACTCTGATGTAATCTGAGCGCAGTCCAATAGTGACCGTGAGGACGGAAGACTGAGACAATCTGACTGCACTCTGATGAAATCTGAGCGCAGTCCTATAGTGACCGTGAGGACGGGAGACTGACAATCTGACTGCACTCTGATGAAATCTGAGCGCAGTCCTATAGTGACCGTGAGGACGGAAGAACCGGACAGAGAGTGGACCCTCTGGGTCACGGTACTGATACACCCAGGGGCGAGCGAACCCAAGATGACAACCCCTATACAGGGATAGTTGGGGAGCAGTTCCGAGGGGAACAATACCGCAACAGCTGGCACCAAGAGGGACGGCTCTGGAAAGGACAGAAGGGAAGGACGGAAGTGGAGGAGAAATCCTGGGAATGAAAGTAAAAGGGAGAGGGGAGGAAGGGACGAACCAAGGGAGACAGGCTGGGAAAACGGAGGGAAGACAGGAGGAGAATGAGCCTGAGCAAACGGACCAGACCGGAGCAGAAAAGGATCTGAACCAGACAGACACTGAGAGCGGCGAGGAGAAATGGAGAGAGCGGGACTGATAGGAGAAGCGGCCGCAGCGTCAGAGGAGGCCGGTATGACAAACTAGATGGACTTAAAGTCTTCCTTCAATCTTAATAACTATGTTACTATGTAAATAGGGTGTGGCCCCCTTTTTACTGAGATGGGCAGTTCATATATAGTCCCTCCAAAGCTGGGTGTCCGGTTGGGACCTGGTTACTCTCTGCCACTATTCATACAAGGTAGGTTTTAACATTAGAGAGTGTAGTTTCTGTCCCAATTGGGTATACCTTGTCGCGGTAGGAGAGCTTTATGCTTTTTTGGAGCAAAAACAGTGTTTACCAAATACCCTATGTTAATTATTTAATGCACTTGCTTTTATACTTATTTATTTTCATTAAGGTATATGCACACTTTTTTTTACTTTGGTTTTGCTGAATTTGGCACGGCTCTCAGAGAACCAGTCCTACACCTGTCACTCATCCCACCTGCTACTAATCAATGTTTAAACTAGAAATGCTGGTCCAAGCCCTATCCCAGACCCTGCCCCATGCTGTGCAATTACACTCTTTGTACTTTGGCATCAATTGATGCCAGTTTTCTTGTTGTCTGTCCCTAATTTCAACAGTTTTAGCAGCCTTTACTGCCCCGAAGGTGTTGTCTATGAATTTGGATTTGCATCCCATTGAATTCAATGGTATTTGGATAAATTCAGGGATCTGTTCGGGGAAAGGTTTGATCATCTCTAGGCAAGACAGCGATGGCGCCTTTGCATGTGTTCCCTTCCTCCTCTCAGCAGGAATGCTGAAGTGTTCACTCACCGCTCCATGCTGTTCCAGTCCCCACCATCTGTCTCCTCCCAGGACCAGGATGGCACAAAGAAAATACACACGCTCTTCTAAAAAATGTCTGCAGCCAATGGCTGGGAGACATTAGCTACTTTAGGCATCTTTCCCAAATGGGAGGTGCCTTAGCAATGTTAGTATCAGAGAATTTCCTGTTACCCAGTTCTAAGGTCCCTGTACCTGTGCACCCTGAATCTGATCCTGTCCATCTCATTTACTTGACTCAGTCTGCATTGTCTGGACCTGATCCTGTCCGTCCTGCTGTATCTATACCTGAACCCATCCTGCCTGTTCCTGATCAGTCTGAACCTGCACCTGTGATCCTGTGGCCGTCCCGTGTTCCTGTACTTGTCGTGCTTGTGCCTGATTCCGCATCTGGCTGCCAGCCGTATCCCACTTGCTAGCCAGTTCCTTGCTGGTCCTGCTTCCCTGCCCCATGGCTCCAGTGTCTGTCCTGGAGTAGCATCTGGTGTCCACCTGAGCTCAAATCTTACCACAACATCAAGGGCTCTAGTGAAGAACTAGGAGTTGTCCTTGTTACGCCCCTCCAGGCTCTCCCTGGTCCATGGCACAGTGGTTCCACAACCACGTGCGTAACATAACGGCACAAATGTGCAGACATCTAACGCATTTCAGAGATTACATCTCCTTATTCATAGCTCTGAATAAGCTATAACTACAAGCTCATCTATGAGAAAAAATGACCGCGTTTCATCAGTGATTTTGGGCAGACTTTTATTAGAGTTTGGTCTGAGTTTCATCAGTTTTTCTGAAACCTTTCTCCACCTTCTCCTATCAGTCTGTGAAAATCGAACTGCATATGGATGGCACTGCCGATTTTCATCAGATACTTGAATCAAAATAAAAAAAAACTTCTCAGCAATTTTGCACTGACTGCTCAGTCCGAAACAAAAATCATGGATATGTGAATGACCTCATTCACTTTTAGAGGTATGAGAGCAATTTGTTAAAAAAAAAAATAGCATTTATATGCAATAAACTGACATGTGAATGAGTGGTAAGAAGGTCAGGTGTAATCTCTAAAATTCCATTTTTTAAGATTCATTCATGAAATATAAGAAAGATTGAGTGGCAATCTGTTTATCATAGTGGGTTTATTGCCTTGTATCAGTATTGGGCACCAGGGTGGGGGGGTGAAGACTTGTGGGAATGGTGAGCTGTAATTTATCTTTACATATAAAGTGGCACGTGTTAAAACTTCACATAACACCTGGCATATACCTCCAATAGAAGAATGTAAACAGAGTCATATGACTTTTTTTTACATATGAGAAAGAAATGGGCCAGTTTTCATCATTGGGTGTATTTGATTTTCATCCATTTTTGATCTTTGTGTCCATTTTTACCATCAGTACACTTTATGCTGCAAAAAATTGACAGCACTCAGATGACACACGAATTTAATTGAATGGGTGTTTGATCCCCATATAGAATCTAAAACAGACATGTTTCCATTTTTTTCTTCGCAGTCAGTTCACAAAAAATAGACACGTCAACACACCTATAGAATAAAAGGAGTACATGTTCTATCATTGAAAATCATGGATAGAACACTTACGGGAAAAACA
Organism: Ranitomeya imitator; assembly: GCF_032444005.1. Classification (NCBI taxonomy): domain Eukaryota; kingdom Metazoa; phylum Chordata; class Amphibia; order Anura; family Dendrobatidae; genus Ranitomeya; species Ranitomeya imitator. The sequence continues at coordinate 931,224,779 of NC_091282.1, read as the reverse complement.
GATGTCTGTACGAGGTCTTATATGTAAATATAATAATATTATGTTAGGGTTGAATAGTTACAGCATCATCACCCTCTGACTCCTTTCTTCTAGTGAATAATGACTAGCAGCTGCCACCGTCATCCTGCAATGGCTACAGAATGGTACTGTGTATATCTAGATCTTTTATCAAAACTGCAACCCATACTCAGTCTGTATACACATTCTGTTTGCAGGTAGTAATGTGTTGATTAAGACCATATAAGACACCCATGGCACCAGCCTGCGCTCGAATTTCCAAGATGGTAAAAAATCATTATGTCATGATTATATATATATATATATATATATATATATATACTGTATATACTTTATATACTTATATATACTTATATATATATACACACACACACACATACACACATATGTATATACAGCTCTGGCAAAAATTAAGAGACCACCACATCAAATCCCTGTCATGGGCAGTCCAATCTCCAGACCTGAACCCCATTGAAAACCTCTGGAATGTAATCAAGAGGATGATGGATAGTCACAAGCCATAAAACAAAGATGAACTGCTTACATTTTTGCGCCAGAAGCAGTGTGAAAGACTGGTGGAAAGCATGCCAAGACGCATGAAAGTTGTAATTAAAATTCATGGTTTTTCCACAAAATATTGATTTCTGAATTCTTGCTGAGTTGAGACATTAGTATTGTTGTTTCTAAATGATTATGAACTTATTTTCGTTGCATTATTTGAGGTCTGAAAGCACTGGGTTGTTTGTTTGTTTTTTAATTGTGACCATTTTTCCTTGTCAGAAAAAAAATCCAAAATGTATTTCTTGGAAATTTGGAGACATGTTGTCAGAAGTTTATAGACTAAAAGAACAATTTACATTTTACCCATAAATATACCTAAAAGAGAAAAATCAGACAAACTGAACACTTTGCATTTGTCTTTGCCATATATATCTATATATATAATTGTCTAAGGGTTTTTCCGTCTGTCTGTCTGTCTGTCCTGGAAATCCCTGCTCTCTGACCAATCAGAGACCGGCACAGCATCGACGTAGAAATCCCGCGTCTCTGATTGGTCGAGGCCGCCAGGCCTCGACCAATCAGCAACGGGCAAAGCGACGATGATGTCATAAAGGACGTAGACATCCCGCGTCTCTGATTGGTCGAGGCCACTAGGCCTCGACCAATCAGCAACGGGCACAGCGACGATGATGTCATAATGATGTCATAAAGGACGTGGAAATCCCACGTTTCTGATTCAGCGACGGGCACAGTATCGACGTAGATGTCATAATGGTTGCCATGGCGACGATGATGTCATAAAGGTTGCCTCGACCAATCAGCGACGGGCACAATCTGCCGCGAATTCTGGAATCATCATTGTCCATATACTACGGGCACATGCATATTCTAGAATACCCGAGGCTTGGCGGCCTCGACCAATCAGCGACGGGCACAGCGATGATGATGTCATAAAGGACGTAGACATCCCGCGTCTCTGATTCAGGGAGGGGCACAGTATCAACGTAGATGTCACAATTGTTGCCATGGCGACGATGATGTCATAGAGGTTGCCTCGACCAATCAGCGACGGGCACAGTCTGCCGCGAATTCTGGAATCATCATTGTCCATAAACTACGGGAACATGCATATTCTAGAATACCCAAGGCCTCGAACAATCAGCGACGGGCACAGTATCGACGTAGAAATTCCGCATCTGATTGGTTGAGGCCGCCAGGCCTCGACCAATCAGCAACGGGCACAGCGACGATGATGTCATAATGGTTGCCATGACGATGATGATGTCATAAAGGTTGCCTCGATCAATCAGCGACGGACACAGTCTGCCGCGAATTCTGGAATCATCATTGTCCATATACAACGGGGACATGCATATTCTACAATACCCGAAGCGTTAGAATCGGGCCACAATCTAGTATATATATATATATATATATATATATATATATATATATACACACACAGTTAGGTCCATATATATTTGGACAGAAACAACATTTATCTAATTTTCGTTATAGACATTACCACAATGAATTTTAAACAAAACAATTCAGATGCAGTTGAAGTTCAGACTTTCAGCTTTCATTTGAGGGTATCCACATTAAAATTGGATGAAGGGTTTAGGAGTTTCAGCTCCTTAACATGTGTCACCCTCTTTTTAAAGGGACCAATAGTAATTGGACAGATTCAATAATTTTAAATAAAATGTTCATTTTTAGTACTTGGTTGAAAATCCTTTGTTGGCAATGACTGCCTGAAGTCTTGAACTCATGGCCATCACCAGATGCTGTGTTTCCTCCTTTTAGATGCTCTGCCAGGCCTTCTCTGCGGTGGTTTTCAGTTGCTGTTTGTTTGTGGGCCTATCTGTCTGAAGTTTAGTCTTTAACAATTGAAATGAATGCTCAATTGGGTTGAGATCAGGTGACTGACTTGGCTATTCAAGAATATTCCACTTCTTTGCTTTAATAAACTCCTGGGTTGCTATGGCTTTATGTTTTGGATCATTGTCCATCTGTAGTATGAAACGACGACCAATCAGTTTTGCTGCATTTGGCTGGATCTGAGCACACAGTATGTCTCTGAATACCTCAGACTTCATTCGGCTGCTTCTGTCCTGGGTCACATCATCAATAAACATTAGTGACCCAGTGCCACTGGCAGTCATGCATGCCCAAGCCATCACACTGCCTCTGCTGTGTTTTACAGATGTTGTGGAATGCTTTGGATCATGAGCTGTACCACGCCTTGGCCATACTTTTCTCTTTCCATCATTCTAGTAGAGGTTGATCTTGGTTTCATCTGTCCAAAGAATGTTCTTCCAGAACTGTGCTGGCTTTTTTAGCTGTTTTTTAGCAAAGTCCAGTCTAGCCTTTTTATTCTTGATGCTTATGAGTGGCTTGCACCGAGCAGTGAACCCTCTGTATTTACCTTCATGCAGTCTTCTCTTTATGGTAGATTTGGATATTGATACGCCTGCCTCCTGGAGAGTGTTGTTCACTTGGTTGGCTGCTGTGAAGGGGTTTCTCTTCACCATGGATATTATTCTGCCATCATCCACCACTGTTGTCTTCCGTGGGCGCCCAGGTCTTTTTGCATTGATGAGTTCACCAGTGCTTTCTTTCTTTCTCAGGATGTACCAAACTGTAGATTTTGCCACTCCTAATATTGTAGCAATTTCTCGAATGGGTTTTTTCTGTTTTCACAGCTTAAGGATGGCTTGTTTCACCTGCATGGAGAGCTCCTTTGACCGCATGTTTACTTCACATCAAAACCTTTCAAATGCAAGCACCACACCTCAAATCAACTCCAGGCCTTTTATCTGCTCAATTGAGAATGACATGACGGATTGCCCACACCTGTCCATGAAATAGCCTTGGAGTCAATTGTCCAATTACTTTTGGTCCCTTTAAAAACAGGGTGGCACATGTTAAGGAGCTGAAACTTCTAAACCCTTCATCCAATTTTAATGTGGATACCCTCAAATGAAAGCTGAAAGTCTGAACTTCAACTGCATCTGAATTGTTTTGTTTAAAATTCATTGTGGTAATGTCTTTAACCAAAATTAGAAAAATGTTGTCTCTGTCCAAATATATATGGACCTAACTGTGTATATATATATATATATATATATATATATATATATGTGACGCCCAGGAGACCGGGGTACCCAGCACCGGACCAATGGGGTCTGTCTCTTGAGGGGGATGTCACGGGTGGCTTGACCCGGTGCTGTGGCCTCAGGCAATGCACAGTGTAAGGGGTATCATGAGGGAACAGGCACTTACTTGATCAGCAGCAGGTTCTCCCAGCGGTGATGATCCTGATCCTGGATAGATGGCTATTGTCCAAATGAAAGACTGAGGCACTGAAACGTTTAACCAGTTTACTTCAACATAAAGGGATTTACAATCCAGTCCTGTCACCAGAGTCTGTATGGGAACTCTGAGTTACTTTGACCCTGCCGGGGTCTTCGCCTCTTATTGTACGCAATTTCTGTGTGGCCCTGCTGCTGTATGTGAACTGGCTGCCGGCCTAATCTGTCCCCCCCGGGCCCTGGTTCGACGGGCAACCCGAGTCCTTTTATCGGCTTACCCCCTCCGGGAGTACCGCTGAACTCTGTGTCTGTTGCTGCGTCCGGCCCTAGTGAAGCTGGTATCACCTCACGTTTTTCCGGTTGCTGTATTATATATAATGAATACAGCCGCAGATCCGGTATCCGTCGTTGCGCCTGTTCTGGGTAGTGATTAATGCTACCCGGGTCTCACAATGTCCTTTTTTTCTGTCCCTCTTCTCCTCAGGCCGGTGATTTGGGCCTGGAAACCGTCATAGGGCTGTTAGAGATTCAGCTGTATGACCTCTCACTTTCAGCTCCTTAGCCCAACTGCCCAACTGCCAGTTCTTCTCTCAGACCAGAATGGATCAAGGGGAGTCTCTGGAGCTCCCCCTTCTGGCCGGAGGAGGTAGTGCAGTCTTGCTATTTTAGTATTTGTATCCAGTGTCAGTAACTGTTTTTGTGGCAAATACCCCTAGGGGTGCCACATTCCCCCTTAGTTAAGAACAGTACTCCGGGACTGTGGGACGATAACATTTTGAAATAACAATTAATATCCCTAGTTAGACCGCACATGGAGTACTGTGTCCAGTTTTGGGCACCGGTGCTCAGGAAGGATATAATGGAACTAGAGAGAGTACAAGGGAGGGCAACAAAATTAATAAAGGGGATGGGAGAACTACAATACCCAGATAGATTAGCGAAATTAGGATTATTTAGTCTAGAAAAAAGACGACTGAGGGGCGATCTAATAACCATGTATAAGTATATAAGGGGACAATACAAATATCTCGCTGAGGATCTGTTTATACCAAGGAAGGTGACGGGCACAAGGGGGCATTCTTTGCGTCTGGAGGAGAGAAGGTTTTTCCACCAACATAGAAGAGGATTCTTTACTGTTAGGGCAGTGAGAATCTGGAATTGCTTGCCTGAGGAGGTGGTGATGGCGAACTCAGTCGAGGGGTTCAAGAGAGGCCTGGATGTCTTCTTGGAGCAGAACAATATTGTATCATACAATTATTAGGTTCTGTAGAAGGACGTAGATCTGGGTATTTATTATGATGGAATATAGGCTGAACTGGATGGACAAATGTCTTTTTTCGGCCTTACTAACTATGTTACTATGTATAGAGTCTTAAAAATGAAAAGTTACAAAAACCACTCAAGGAAACAAAAATAGAGTTCTGTAAAAAGTCACTCCAAATCGCGTCCATTAATACAGTTCTACCCTTGAAGGTACTAGGAAAGGCACTGCACTTTGTGTCCAGGAATTTAGTTCCATTTTTCCAACGGAGTTACCAATATAATGTCTAAAGAAAGTTCAAAAAGAGCAAAAAGCAAAGTTCAAAAAGCAGTCTTTCCGGAGCTTTGATTTAGTGCCTCCGGGCTGATAAAAAGTTCAAGAATATGCAATAAGTTCATACAGACAAGTCTCTGTAGGTACTGGGCTTAAACGTTGCAGAATGATAACAATGACTATAGTTTTATAGTTGGTAATCCGCATACCTGGCCGGTAATTGACCCTGGGTACTACGCTGTGATCTACGTAATAGCGGTGTCTCTTCATGTGGTGTACTACTGTCTACTGCGGATGTAGTATCTGCTAAAGATAATTCCACGACTACGGAGTTGGCAAGTCCACCGTGAATGGGATTACTCTGATCAGGAATCTGTTCTTCCTGGCCTGGAACCTCCCGTAGTACGGGGTCAGCCTCTTCCTTTCTTGGGACTTCTGGTATTGGGTTCGGTGTTGGGTAAAAGGCCACCATGGGAACCACTACTGCACCATGGTATGTTAGTAGAGTTTTGGGAAAGTCTCCTATACAGGTGTGATACATTTCCTCTTCTTTTTCCTTTACTGGTTGAACCTGCATGGGTTGAATAACTTCTGGTTCTGGCTGGACAACTTCTGGCTCTTTCAATGCTTCCGGACATAATTTAAGATTGTCTCTTGACACTAGTACAGATGTTAAGCCTCCGTTTTTGCTAATGAGACATATTTTAGAATTATCCATTCTTGTTGGTAAAACTGTGTAGGGTACGGCTTCCCACTGATTGTCTAGTTTATTGGTTCGACGATTTCTCTTGAGCACTTGGTCACCCGGTCTTAATGGGGTCGCTAGAGCATTCTGGTTGAAAGTTCGCTCTTGTCTTTCTCTAGTTTGCTGAAGGCTTCTTTCCACACTCTCTTGCACTTGGCGATACTGCTTTTGCCGTATGATATCCCAATTGGAGTCTTGAACTTCTGCGTCTGGTTTCAGAATTCCCATTTCTAGATCGATTGGTAATTGGCCGGGTCTTGCACGCATAAGATAAGCTGGGGTGCAGTTGGTGGAGCTCACCGGGACATGATTATACAGATCCACCAAGTCAGGCAATTTCTCTGGCCATTGATTCCTTTCTGTTTCAGGTAAAGTCTTTAGTAGGTCTATTACAATATGGTTCATCTTCTCGCATAAGCCGTTTGTTTGTGGATGATAGGCCGTCGTCCGGATCTTTTTGCAACCATACATATTACAGAATTCTCTGAAGATTTCTGATTCAAAGGCTGTACCTTGGTCGGTGAGAACCTGTTCCGGATATCCATGGGGTCTACAAAAGTACGTTTGGAACGCTTTGGCTGCTGTTTTTGCTGTCAGATCTTTTACGGGTACTACTACCAAGAAACGTGAATAATGGTCCACGATTGTCAAGGCATAGACATAGCCGGACCGGCTTGGTGTCAACTTCACGTGGTCCATGGCTACAAGTTCAAGTGGTTGTTTGGTGATTATGGGCTGCAGTGGTGCTCTTTGGTTCTTTTGATCGTTTCTTCTGAGGTTGCACGGGCCACAATTTCTGCACCACTGTTCGATTGATTTTCTCATCCCGACCAAATAAAATCTTTCTCTTAGAAGTACTTCTAACTTTTTCCAACCGAAGTGACCAGCACCATTATGGTAAGCTTCGAGGACCATCTTCACATCTTGTTTAGGCACAATAATCTGCCAAACCAATTCATGTGTTTTCAGATTGGTGTATCTTCTACAGAGCTTCCCTTGATACAGGAACATTTTGCCTCTCTCTTTCCAGAGTTGATGCGTCTCTTCTGGGGCATCCTCATCGGGATATGCACTTTGCTCAGTCAACAGTTCCTTCACCAACTTCACAGCCGGATTGCTGTCTTGGGTGTCAGCCCATCTATGGTGTGCTAACGGATTAAAATTCACCTCTTGTTGTTTCTGATAGGTACTTGACTGATGATGTTTTGCCTTGGGACGATGGAAGGCTGGTAGTTCAATTTCTTCAAGCTCCCCCGTTTCCTCTTCTACATCTCTCAAGTGTGGCATCCGGGATAGGGCATCGGCATTTCCATTCTTGCGACCTGCTCGATACTTGATTATGAAGTTGTAATTAGATAACCGGGCTATCCATCCCTGTTCTAACGCACCCAATTTGGCTGTGTCCAGGTGGGTCAACGGATTGTTGTCAGTATAGACAATAAATTCCGCAGCGGCCAGATAGTGTTTGAAACGTTCAGTCACAGCCCAAACTACTGCCAGTAGTTCCAATTTGAAGGAGCTGTAATTTTCTGAATTTCTTTCAGTAGGCCGGAGCTTTCTACTTGCAAAGGCGATGACTTTCTCCCGACCTTCTTGCTTTTGTGACAGCACCGCTCCTAGTCCCACATTACTGGCATCGGTGTAGAGGATGAAAGGTTGATGGTAATCTGGGTATGCCAGAACCTCTTCTCTGGTTAGTGCCTTCTTTAGTTGTTCAAAGGAGTCTTCCCTTTCGTCGTTCCACTGAAAAGGAGGGTTTCGGTTTGAAGGTTTCTTCGTCTGCCCTACCAAGGTGTCTTGCAAGGGTGCTGCCAACTTGGTAAATCCTTTTATAAATCTGCGATAGTAACCCACCAATCCCAGGAATTGTCTCACTTCTTTTGCGCTGGTAGGTCTTGGCCAATCCCTTATGGCGCTTATTTTCTCGGGATCTGGTGCTACTCCCTCCGAACTCACGATGTGTCCCAGGTACTGTACCTTTGGCTTGAGAAGGTGACATTTGGATGGCTTGACTTTCATGCCATACCTGGATAAGGCTTCGAACACTTCTGCCAGGTCTATTAAGTGTTGTTCGTAAGTCTTTGAGTAGACGATCACATCATCTAGGTACAGGAGGACGGTCTCGAAGTTCTTGTGTTCGAGGCAGCATTCCATCAGCCGCTGGAAGGTACCGGATGCGTTGCAGAGTCCAAACGGCATGCGATTAAATTCACATAGACCCATTGGTGTGGTGAATGCCATCTTTTCCTTATCTCTCTCAGCCACAGGGACTTGCCAATACCCGCTTGTTAAGTCTAAGGTGGAAAAATAATTAGCAGATTTCAAAGCAGTTAAGGACTCTTCTATCCTAGTCAAGGGGTAGGCGTCTTTATGGGTGATGTTATTAATCTTCCGGTAGTCTACGCACATTCTCATGGTTCCATCCTTTTTTTTGACAATCACTAGAGGGGCCGCCCAGGGGCTACAGCTGTCTCTTATTACCCCGGCCTGTTTCATCTCCCTCAGCATATCTTTTGCACACTGATAGTGAGCGGGCGGTATGGGTCTATATCTTTCTTTTATTGGGGGATGGTCACCGGTGGGGATTGTGTGTTCTACCCCTTCTATCCGTCCGAAGTCTAATGGGTGTTTACTGAAGACTTGTTCATATTCCGTCACTAGCCTATACACCCCTTGTTTTTGATGGGTAGGTGTTGAATTTATGCCCACGTGTAGCTGTTGGCACCAATCCTCCATTTCTCCATCTGAGCCATTGCCTTCCACCTGACAGGTTGGTTCTAAGGGCTCAATGGTTGTGATGGCATTGTTGTCAACAGTATATAGCTTTGCCATTGTAGCATACCTTGGCAAAGTGACCTCTTCCTCTCCACAGTTCAAAAGTCGTACCGGCACTCGTCCCCGGTGTACCTCGACTATCCCTCGTGCTGTGAGTATAGTGGGCCTGCTGTCGGTGTACACTGGTTCTATTAAGGCTTGATAATCTCGTCCCTTAGTACCAATGGCTGCTCTACACCATACCAGCATTTCTGTTTTTGGTGGGATTACAATAGATCTCGGATCACTTACCCTCACACTGCCAATTTCTCCACCTGCAACTTCTACCTGTTGCCTTAACATCAATACTTTCATTTCCCTCCGGAGAACTCTCTGCTGGTAGGATTGGGCAGTTTCAGCAATTTGCTGTAAGACAGAAATAACTTCGGAAAAACAATTCTCTAACTCATTCATTCCTATCAATACAGTGGGTTCACAGTTCCGCCGGTCAACATCAACAACAATTATACCCTGTTTCTTCAATTCTACTTTACCAATCTTTATGGTCATCTCCCTGAATCCTAGTTTCGGTACCAACTTACCATTACTGGCCCATATATCTAGTTCAACATCAGAGGGCCCTTTATCAATATCTGCATCAGCCCAGTACCTCTTATAAAGGATATACGGTATAGATGAAATCTGGGAACCTGTGTCCAGCAAAGCGTTGAGGGGAATTCCGTCCAGCACAATAGGGATAATGGGTCGTCCTCCGATGTACCTGTCGTGCCAGGGTGTTGGGCCTTGAAAGTTCATTCCTGCGAAGCGGGCCGCATTCCCAGGGGATTCCCGTTTAAATCACAATCTCGTGCAAAGTGGCCTGGCTGCTGGCAACGGCGGCAAATGGGCTGTCCATCCGGTTGGTAGCGGTCGCGGGGTCGTCCTCTCCATGTCGGGTATCTCCGGGGTCTCATCCATGGAACATCCTCTCTACAGTTTGCCAACTCCATCTTGTGTCCTCTCATCTCCTGCATGGTTTTAGCCATTGAAGCAACAACATCAGCTAAAGAGTCAAGCTTTTGTTGAAGAGCCTCATTAGTACTGGGCCCCAGGGGCTTAGCAATGGCCCCAGACATAGCTGATGTCACTGGTACTCCATGTTGTTGAGGAGCATCTGCCATGAGTTGCGCAGGCTCCTGATCCCGAGGTGCCTCTGCCAGCTGGAGACGTATAACGCTCTCCTTTAATTGGGCAAATGTCAATTCAGGGTTCTTAAAAACAAGCATGCTCACATGCCCCCGGTGAGAAGGGGTGTAGAGTCCCTCAATAAATTGATCTCTTAGCAGTTTATCCGCTCCCGTGTTAAAAATGGGTTCAGCCAGTGTAAGTGATTTAAGGGCTTCCTGCAGGTTTAAGGCAAAGTCTCTCACGCCCTCATTAGCTTTTTGTTTGCAATTAAAGAATCGTATTTTAGCTTTGCTGCTGGCCGTGGTTTCAAATGTAGCTTTTAATCCAGCAAATATGCGTTCAACAGTGCCTTTTAGATCAGCTGCCCATGCTGTGACTTCTCGCTTAGCATGGCCACTTAACTGCATCATCAGGAGATTAACACACTGAACTTCACCCATGGGGAACATGTCAAAATGGGCCAGCATCTTTTCTCTGAAATTGTCAAGGGTATTAGGCTCACCTTCATACATTGGAAGCCATGGGCCACCCGGGGTATATGGCATCAGCACCGGCATGATGGGCGCCACTCCTTGCACCGCTGCGCTACCGGACTCTCTATCGACTCTGTCTTTCAGCTGCATTAGCGTCGCCGGGTGCTGCGGCGTCTCCGTGCTGCGACATACTGTGCCCCCTTAGTTAATCCGGACCCTTCCGGTCCTCCGCTTCCGTCGGGATAGTGTAGATTCGTTCCGCTGTGCAGCAGGATCGATTTTCCCCTTGCTCTGATGTCAGAGCGCTCAGCTTGGTGCCGCCCACAATGACACGCCCCCTGCTGCTCCCACCCACCGCGCTCTGTAATGGCGGATTCTGAAGTTTTTCAGTTAGACTGGGGCTCAGGTGATGGCGTAGCTCAATTAACAGTCTTGTGCCTAACGGTTATGAAGTGATTACCTCAGGGGATGGCGGCCATCTTTACTCCATTATAACCAATGGGGAAAAGTCTCTTTCAATAGTTTTCAATGGGGAATGGATTTTTCTTTAATAAAGTCAATTTTCAAGATTTTTCATCCAAGTTTTCACAGTTTTGGGCTCCAATCACGGCACATAATACCCGGTATACGGGCTGGCTCGATCCTGTTCGTGACGCCAATTGTGACGCCCAGGAGACCGGGGTACCCAGCACCGGACCAATGGGGTCTGTCTCTTGAGGGGGATGTCACGGGTGGCTTGACCCGGTGCTGTGGCCTCAGCCAATGCACAGTGTAAGGGGTATCATGAGGGAACAGGCACTTACTTGATCAGCAGCAGGTTCTCCCAGCGGTGATGATCCTGATCCTGGATAGATGGCTATTGTCCAAATGAAAGACTGAGGCACTGAAACGTTTAACCAGTTTACTTCAACATAAAGGGATTTACAATCCAGTCCTGTCACCAGAGTCTGTATGGGAACTCTGAGTTACTTTGACCCTGCCGGGGTCTTCGCCTCTTATTGTACGCAATTTCTGTGTGGCCCTGCTGCTGTATGTGAACTGGCTGCCGGCCCAATCTGTCCCCCCCGGGCCCTGGTTCGACGGGCAACCCGAGTCCTTTTATCGGCTTACCCCCTCCGGGAGTACCGCTGAACTCTGTGTCTGTTGCTGCGTCCGGCCCTAGTGAAGCTGGTATCACCTCACGTTTTTCCGGTTGCTGTATTATATATAATGAATACAGCCGCGGATCCGGTATCCGTCTTTGCGCCTGTTCTGGGTAGTGATTAATGCTACCCGGTTCTCACAATGTCCTTTTTTTCTGTCCCTCTTCTTCTCATGCCGGTGATTTGGGCCTGGAAACCGTCATAGGGCTGTTAGAAATTCAGCTGTATGACCTCTCACTTTCAGCTCCTTAGCCCAACTGCCAGTTCTTCTCTCAGACCAGAATGGATCAAGGGGAGTCTCTGGAGCTCCCCCTTCTGGCCGGAGGAGGTAGTGCAGTCTTGCTATTTTAGTATTTGTATCCAGTGTCAGTAACTGTTTTTGTGGCAAATACCCCTAGGGGTGCCACATATATATACACCAAGGCGATGACACAGCCTCAGTGACCGGCGGTGACAGAGGCTGCGTTGTCAGCCGGGCTGCACTGCGGTAACCTCAGCGAGATCCCCGCTAGCACCTCACGGTGCTAGCGGTGATCTCACCAAGGTCACAGCAGCTCAGCCTCAGTGACCGGAGTTAACCTCGATGTCGTCACAGCTCGTCACTCATGCTGCACTCGTAGCAGCTCATTCACCAGTGGTTCTCAGCCTGGACGGTCGCATATTGGCACCATCCAGGTTGAAAAGGTTTTTTCCCCAGACATGGGAAAGCAGTGTGGGAAAGCATGACAGATAGGTGAGGGATATTGTTGTTTTTTATTTTTGGCTTATTACAGGAGAATGAGGGCTTCGGTGGAATAGGCGTTAGGTGAGTATGACTGTGTTTGTTATTTTTAAACAAAAAAGTAAAAGTGTGTTTTGTTTTATTTCTAATAAAAGACTTTATTCTGGCTGTGTCTTTATTTACATTACAACCATAGGATTAGTAATGGATAGGTGTCTTATAAATGCTGGGCAAAGTGCCAGAATTCGCTGTCTTTTCGGGGTAGCTGCGGGCTGCTATTTTTAGGCTGGGGGGGGCAATATTCATGGCTCATTACCAGCCTGAGAATACCAGCACCCAGCTGTCTGCTTTAGAAAGACTGAGGGGTGGGACCCACACCATTTTTTCAAATGATTTATGTAAATTAAAAAATATGGCTTGGGGACCCCTCTATTCTTAATAACCAGCCTTGTTTAAGCTGACAGCTGAGGGCTGGGGTATAAAGTTTATACCCCAGATCACAGCTGAGCGCTCACGCTGTCTTTTGGCAGCGTGGGAACCGCAGCTCTCTGACCAGCGGGGATGATTTCACCGACGATCAGAAGTGGTGTTTGCCGCACTGTCCTGCACATGACAGAATGACAAACACCCAGTGTTCGGAAAGCCAAACCCGAACAGTAACATGGACTTCCTGAAGTCGGTGCCCGAACAGTAGGTGTTCGGTATGGACGCCGAACTTTACTGTTCGGGTTCACCCATTTCTACTCAATAGTAGAGAATAGACCTAGTAAGCTACATAGAAATTTGGATGCTCTGTGGAGGGTGTACTGTATGTTAGCAGAATTTTCCAAGCCCCTGACTTTGGACAGGAAGGGGAGGGGTTATGTAAGAAAGCAGGTGGTAAGTTCCTGGATGGCAGGAATGTGTCACCAAGGCATTGATAATGTAAAGTCTGTACCAGTGTTTTCACACTTTTTTTGGACGGGAAAGGTCACTCCCATACACCAGTCTGGATCTTACAGGCAAGATAACAGGCAGCTGGATTAGCTTATCAGACTGTGTTGTGTTGGAGATGGAGAAAGACCATTAATCAGAGACACTAAAGGTACCGTCACACTAAGCGACGCTGCAGCGATACCGACAACGATCCAGATCGCTGCAGCGTCGCTGTTTGGTCGCTGGAGAGCTGTCACACGGACAGCTCTCCAGCGACCAACTACGCCGGTAACCAGGGTAAACATCGGGTTACTAAGCGCTCTGATTTCCGGCCGCTGTGCTTACACAGGGCAGAGAAGCAGAGCGCCAAGGGACAGACATCGGAATTTAAGTATGTAGTGTTTTTTTTTTTTTTACTTTTACGCTGGTAACCAGGGTAAACATCGGGTTATTAAGCGCGGCCCTGCGCTTAGTAACCCGATGTTTACCCTGGTTACCAGCGAAGACATCGCTGAATCGGCGTCACACACGCCGATTCAGCGATGTCAGCAGGAAGTCCAGCAACGAAATAAAGTGCTGGACTTTCTGCAGCGACCAACGACATCACAGCAGGATTCTGATCGCTGCTGCGTGTCAAACCGAACGATATCGCTAGCCAGGACGCTGCAACGTCACGGATCGCTAGCGATATCGTTTAGTGTGACGGTACCTTTAGAAGTCACTAAGGCATAAGGCATATATAGACCATGAGTCAGTTTTGATTTATTTTGCCCTACCCAGAGAAAGGACTATTTTGTTATTCATTTGTGATGAAGGAAGGACCATTTATTATTCATTTTTTATTGAAGAAAGGACTACTTGTTATTAATTTGAGCTGAAGAAAGGCTGTTTTCAGGTTGAGGCTTTAAAGTTTATGAAGGACAATTTATTTTATTCTGTTTTGATATAAAACCCTGTGCATATCCAAGCAGCTACCAAAGAGCATAAATGGCTACAATATATATATATGAAACGTCAGTTTACATCAGTTTTTATTATTAGAAGATTAAAGAACTCTGTCTTTTGTTTCAAACATTAAAAACGTATTTGCTTTCACAGAAAGCAACATGCTAATTCTTTCATCTAGTCATGGAAACCATGTTTCCAGTATACACCATCCTGAGTCACCGAGGTCTATAGATTTAGATTGTCCAGATTGTCATCGCCAGTCTTGACATTCGTGGTGCTCAAGGTAAACACGATGCTCAATGCGAACAATAGCATTATCTCTTAATGGTTTTCAGTCACAAAAAATAAGTCCATTTTCTTGGGTATTCTATAAAGTAGTCAGGAATCAAATCAAAGCTTGATATCTTGAGACTCTGACATTTTGGCAAGTGTCTTCTTCACTCGTAGAGCTGTGAGGCGTGAAGCTGGGTTGTGGGCCCAACATTCTGTCATCAGTTTTCCCATCTGTCTCAGGCACTGCAAAAAGAAAACAGGGTTCAGAATAGTAAAACATTCAAGATCACTTTATTATGATAATCAAGTATTCTGTAAAGCAAAATATTTTAATAACACTAGTGTTGCAGAAGGACCTTGGGGTAAGACACATCTGCTATCTCTGCGCCCCTTATGGCCACACCACAGATTTGATTTCTTCTTTTTACCCTGCTACTTTATTGTGCTAAGCAAAGACAGTTTGTTGCAATTCTGAAAGCGGCTGAGTGCAAATAGAAAGGGAAGATGTCATCCTTAAAGTGGATTTATAATTTAGGAAACCATATTAAGGATTTCTGGTAAGAGAGGTGGGGTGCCCTATTTAGGATGCTCATTTCTTGACTAAAATGGAAAGCAGCTACAAGGAGAATAATTTGCCTTGTTTGAACTGATCTGTCCTCATTTATTTGTTTCGACACTGTAGGTATCTCCACAGATTAAAGGGAATCTGTCACCCCATTTTTCGCGTATAACCTGCGGCCACCACCATCAGGAGCTTATCTACTTCATGTAACCTAATAGATAAGAAAAACAAGTTAGATTATACTCACCCAGAGGCGGTCCGTCCCGTTGCAGTCTGGTCCGATGGGCATCACGGTCCGAATCAGGCACCTCCCATCTTCATGCGATGACGTCCTCTTCCTTGCTTCCTGTCGCGGCTCCTGCGCAGGCATACTTTATCTGCCCTGTTGAGGGCAAAGCAAAATACTGCATTGCGCAGGCACCGGGACAGGTCAGAGAGGCCCGGCGCCTGCGCACTGCAGGACTTTACGCTGCCCTCAACAGGGCAGATAAAGTACACCTGTGCAGGAGCCACGACAGGAAGCAAGGAAGAGGACGTCATCGCATGAAGATGGGAGGCGCTGGACCCGGACCACGACACCCATTGGACCGGACCGGGACCACCCCTGGGTGAGTATAATCTAACTTGTTTTTCTTATCTTTCAAGTTACATCGGGGGCTTATCTACAGCATTACAGAATGCTGTAGATAAGCCCCTGATGGAGGTGGCCACAGTTTATAGGCGAAAAGTGGGGTGACAGATTCCCTTTAAATATGTTTGATAGGGACAATAACATTGGAGCACTTTGTGACTAGCTAATTTAAAACAACCTATCAAACAAGTATGGTTGGTCCAAAACGGACACACACTCAGTTTTTAAGGTTGGTTGGAAAATCTACAGTTGGGCAAAGAATATTTAAGAACACTCATTGTCCTTCTTTTTTTCTCTATAAAACATCTCCATAAGTGGGATGCAATGCCTTGATAAACATTTTCTAAGACTTGTCAGTGAAGACGAAACAAAACATCCTAATTCTCAGCTTAACTAAACATTCATCATTCTGTTATTTTCAAAACTAGTTCATTATAGGAGCACTGAAATATTCCTTGTGGATTGGGAAAAATATTAATAACATTGTATCAGAAAAAACGTAGATTGCATAATGTATTGAAACAAATGATAGAAAATCTCGAAGGTTTCATGCCACCTCCCATACCTCATCACTGCTCCATCTGTTCGGAAATGAGGGTCGCAACCTCCGGATACAGACAATTTCCCTCATGTCTTCATAAGACGGGTCGGTTGGTACAACATCATGATAGGGCAGCTGGTATTCCTCTAATATACCTGAAGAAAAGACATTATGAATTTAGTATTTTCTTTTCACTTTCCCCTTGGCTCATTTTTACAAGGAATCAAGCTGAAGAAAAAAAATCTATGCTGCCATAAGGAAAATACAGAGTTTATTTGTTCTTGCCAACTGTTCATTATGAAGGTTTCTTCCTATGGACACAAAACTTTGGTTATAGATTTACAAGGTCAGCGTTATCAGGAAAGGAAAGTATGGGGAGTTTAGTAAAGCTTTATAATTTACTACATTTTATGTATAAATAATTATGATTACGAGATAATGATTTGGTTACCTCCAGATATGCATCTTCTTGCAACTTCCCAGAGGATGAGTCCGAAGCTGTACATGTCTGCCATTATGTAGGACTGGAAGTGATTCCTATTTAAGCTCTCGTCAAGAACCTCAGGGGGCATATATCGCTTGGTGCCAACTCTAGTATTTGGGGGTATGTCCACTTCATTAGTATCGCTGAAATGAAAAGTAGAGAATGGAGGTATGAGCATATCAACGCAAACAATGAAGGTCGGATAGTGATTTTATTATTATCTATTTCTATAGCACCATTGATTCCATGGTGCTTTACATGAGAAGGGGTTACATACAAGTTACAGATATCACTTACAGTAAGCAAACTAACAATTACAGACTGATATAGAGGGGCGAGGACCCTGCCCTTGTGGGCTTACATTCTGCAGGATGGTGGGAAAGGAGATAATAGGTTGAAAGTTGCAGGAGCTCTGGTGTTGGTGAGGCGGTAGCTCCGGTAGTGGTGAGGAGGCAGCGGGGTCAGTGCAGGCTGTAGGCTTTCCTGGGTTTTCAGGTTCCATCTGAAGGATGCCCTATACCTATAGTCTATAGATATATAATGCTCATTTCCTTTGTAAAGACAGTCTCTGTTCTAAATGGATGTGTTTAGATATGTATGGCACAGCATCAAGATATGCCAGTCGTTTTCAGACCCTTAGATAATCGGTGCATAAAATGAAGCTACAGCCTTGCATTCTGCATAAACAAGCATCTGTCCCTACATCATATTGCTCTAAGATGTGGTAGCACAAACCTGGTGACAGATTACCTTTAACAGGAGAAAGTCAGTGACTTTTAGTTGAAGCACTTTCTGAGGAAGCACCATATTCAAAACACAAGTAAAAGGGTACATCTGGGTAAATATTTGTCTCTACTCATTCATTGATCTGTTATGTGGCATGCCCTTATGGCATGGTGACCTTGTGGGACTTGTTAAATTTCACTGCTATGTGATTTAGGCACTAGCTGCTACAGCACTATTAGAGGCAGTGACTGTTTAATAACCATAGTGCCATATGTGCCTTGTGGATTTGGGGCAATGAGTGCACTGTCACTTTATTAGCACATGCACCAACTGCTATCATATTACTAGTGGCAGTGACTATTTCATGCTCTTAGTGCCATACGTACTTTATGGATATGTTTCCATATGCACTGTCACTTTATTCTACTAATATCTTAAAATGAAGGATATAATTTGTTAAGTCATTAGTATGCATCTTTTGTAATTTGTATATATGTTTGGAAGTACTTATTAGCATCCAAATCTGGTGGAAAAGTGGAACTATGTATACATATATGAAAAAATCTACTGTTATTTAAAAGTGTGACCACTATACCTTTACCATATGGGTATACTAGGCATCATAATATAATGCTGCATATAAATATATGTATTCAATGAGTTATTTTAATTTGTTCTGGGACAGATTGAAATATTTCATAATATTTACCTTTTTTCCCCTTTTTGTATTAACCCCTTCATGACCTTGGGATTTTCCGTTTTTCTGTGTTCGTTTTTCGCTCCCCTCCTTACCAGAGCCATAACTTTTTTATTTTTCCGTCAATATGGCCATGTGAGGGCTTATTTTTTGTGGGACGAGTTGTACTTTTGAACAACATCATTGGTTTTACCATGTCATGTACTAGAAAACGGGAAAAAAATTCCAAGTGCAGTGAAATTGCAAAAAAAGTGCAATCCCACACTGGTTTTTTGTTTGGCTTTTTGCTAGGTTCACTAAATGCTAAAACTAACCTGCCATTGTGATTCTCCAGGTTATTATGAGTTCATAGACACCAAACATGACTAGGTTATTTTTTATCTAAGTGGTGAAAAAAAATCCAAACTTTGCTTAAAAAAAAAAAAAAAATTGCGGCATTTTCCGATACACGTAGCGTCTCCATTTTTCATGATCTTGGGTCGGTTGAGGGCTTATTTTTTGCGTTCCGAGCTGGCGTTTTTAATGATACCATTTCAGTGCAGATACGTTCTTTTGATCGCCCGTTATTGCATTTTAATGCAATGTCGCAGCGACCAAAAAAAACGTAATTCTGGCGTTTCAAATTTTTTTTCGCTACACCGTTTAGCGATCAGGTTAATGCTTTTTTTTATTGATAGATCGGGCGATTCTGAACGTGGCGATACCAAATATGTGTAAGTTTGATTTTTTTTTTAATTGATTTATTTTGATTGGGGCGAAAGGGGGGTGATTTAAACTTTTATATTTTTTTCCCTTTTTTTTTAACTTTTTTTTTTTACTTTTGCCATGCTTCAATAGCCTCCATGGGAGGCTAGAAGCAGGCACAGCACGATCACCTCTGCTACATAGCAGCGATCTGATGTTCGCTGCTATGTAGCAGAATTGCACGTGTGCTGTGAGCGCCGACCACAGGGTGGCGCTCACAGCTACCAGCGATGAGCAACCATAGAGGTCTCAAGGACCTCTATGGTTACAATGTACAAGCATCGCCGACCTCCGATCATGTGACTGGGGTCGGCGATGCGATCATTTCCGCCCTCCCGGCCGGAAGCGGTGGTTAAATGCCGCTGTCTGCGTTTGACAGCGGCATTTAACTAGTTAATAGGTGCGGGCAGATCACGATTCTGCCCGCAACTATTACGGGCACATGTCAGCTGTTTAAAACAGCTGACATGTCCCGCTTTTGATGTGGGCTCACCGCCGGAGCCCGCATCAAAGCGGGGCTTCTGACCTCAGACGTACTATCCCGTCCGAGCTCAGAAAGGGGTTATACACGTTTATTTCCTTGGTGTGCATTGGAATAACAAAACATGTGTAATTGCAATAATTTTCTGGGAAAAATACTTCATGTTATTGAACAAATTCATGCGTGCCAACACTTTTAGCCATGACTGTATATATACAGTATATATACTGTGAAACAATGAGGGGAATTATATGTAAGGGCCGGTAAGAATTCCTGCAGAATGTGCTTAGAAGCATACTGAACCGCTGGAGTGCACTGCAATCACAGACACAGCTGTAATAAAAGTACCGTAAGTGTGGACTGGGTCAAGCTATATGAACAAGTCACTTTAGGAAAACCTGCCATGGGCTTTTATTTTTGGAGTGATCTCTTCCTCCAGTCCATGTCATACAAGTGGCCCACGGCCATAGTTTTCATTTAAACCTGCAGTAAAGGTTTGGGTGTGTCAGTTTTGTGTTTGGTTTCACATGCAGCCGAGCTGAAGGTGCTGTGGTTGTATGCCTGGCTGTGTGAAGCTAACACAGGCCAGAGCCAGAGACGTGGACGCACAAGGTAGCACCCTGCGATCTGGAGGTGACTGATTGGATGTAAGGACATGTAAGTAAGGACATTTACTTAACTTGCTTGGGTCACTGTCTCACTGTGTTCACTATCGGAAATCCCGCTGCTCTACATATGGTGGAAAATGCAGGCCATGTAAATTGAAACATACCAAGAAAAAACTGCATGATGTCAATCAAGCCTGCAACACTACAACCCAGGCCTTCCGACAAAATGGAGGATATACGGTTGGCCCTCTCTCAGGTGCAGCCGCAGAAATTGCAGGAGTTTCAGCAGTAGTGATACTGCAGCAGATTGCAGTCCTGCGAGAGACGCCTCCTCCGCCAACCCTGGTTCGTCATGAGGCCGGGACAAAGTCAGAACAGCGATGAGAAAGTTGAGTCCGGAGGACGATGTGGAAGCCTTCCTGGACCTTCTACTTCAACTCAGAATTACCATCTTTATATCGGCGTTTCCTAGCTGCCATAAGTGCACATCTTTTTAAAACCATTCAAACTTTTTTTTAACGGATTGTCTGAAATGAAATTCTAAACATTCTAAAGCTCTTTCAGAGTTTTATGGCTGAAGCTATATTGTGCCTCTGGTTATTATATTCATGCAGGTTTGTTACGCTGAAGTGTGGGTGTATAAAATCAGTCTAAAGAGAAATCAATCACTGTCAGAATCACAGCTACATTGGTCGGCTAGTGGTAGAACGTCAGGAATAACAATAGTTTCGCTCTTATTTCCAGTGTGAACCAGGAGCACAGTGGAGAGGCGTCCTTTCCCCCCCCGGGCTAGATTTAAGTATTCAAATGAGCAGCCACAATTAGACATAGAACTCAGTGGGTATCAGCTCCATTTCTGACATTTCATTAGCATTTGTCTAAACCCCAACGACAGCTACAACAATGAAATCTTTACAGAACACAGGAACAGATTTTTTCTAAACTATACTAATACTTTGATGTAAAAGAAAGCGTGGCTTCTACCCTGCCTCCACACCTTGGTATGGCCCTAATAAGAGCTTTGTCTAGGTGGCTTATGTTACTTTGATGCACAATTGGGCTGTGTAAATAAACACAAGTCATTTGCTTCTATTGTCTTTTAATGTTGTTTTATTTTTTTTTTTTTTCAGTGTCGGAGCTGTTTAAAGTAGGAGAATGTCTTCTAATACCTATTTCATTAAATTAGATTTTAATGGGATGGAATGAATCGAGGAAGGATAAAAACCACATATTAGTGTTTTAGTTCCTAAATTAAGAGAAATGCATTTTATGAGCTATTTTCGAAGAGCATATCAAATGAAGTGAATGTGGAATAATAAAATTAATCTTTAATGAAGGAATTGTATAGAAAATTAGGTCACATTTCCAGAGCAGCTAAATAATAGAATTACCCATCATCGCTGCCTGTCTGTGTGGCATAGAATTTTTGCAAATTACTGCCAATTTCAAGTAATATGCCAAAGTGCATAAAGAGAATAACCTAGATGAATACATCTTTAGTGAAGAGTAACTTCCAATGAGGAGAGGGTTGGGGACCGGTGCTGTGCATCACCCTACCTGCTGCTATACAGGATATGTCACCCGCTGCCTATCTAACCACCCTTTTGATGAGGGTACTGTGGTGCAGTGACCCACATTACAGCCAGGGGGCGCTGTGTGTGCCCTTCAAGATGCGCTTGGAGGCTTGAATGTGATGAGACAAAGTCCAAAAGGAGTGTAAATGGCCGGTGTGTGTGTTGCAGAGGAAGACACTCTGCGCTGTCAGTCTGAAGTTAAGTTGGTGTGCTGGGACCTGTAGTCCCACAAGTAATTGTGTAAATGCTAATGGGAGACTGGCAGGGCTAGTTATGAGAGATGGGATGGTCAAACTAGCAACATACACCCACACTCCCACCCAGGGGAGTGGTTACAGGTATGTAATGTGACCAGGGTGTGGGTCACAGGGTCCCTGTGTATGGATCTGTTTGTTCCATGTGCTAGGTCCTGGACGGTTGGTGTTGGAAGCTCCTGTGAGTGGAGTCTTCCTGGAAGCACCTGAGACCATGGACCTACTGGACGGGTCAGTGTTGGAGTCTCCTGGCAGTGGAGATGTCCGGCAAGCACTGGAGAGAGTGAGTCCTGCAATAGCCTGGGTGTTGGACTGTCCTGAAGTGGGCTGGAGTCCTGGAAGCACTGCTGAGGCTATGGACTGAATGCTCGAGGGTGTTGGATTGTCCTGGGATGGGCTAGAGTCCTGCAAGCACCTGGTAAGAGTGTGAGTCCTGTAATGGTCAGAGTGTTAGATTGTCCGCGGATGGACTGGAGTCCTGTAAGCACTTGGTAAGATCATGGACTGGTGGCCTGTGTGTTGGAAGTGCCTGTGATTGGACTTCCTGGAAGCACATGGAAAGGCTGCATCAACAGAGCCTGAGACGGTTTCTGTGTTGGGGAAGCTACAGTTCTTACTATGGGTCTGGACTATCCGAGGTGCCCTGGTCACAAGGACGGTGATCCCAGTGAGGCAGTTTCCCTGTGAACCAGCACTGGCAAGAGTCAGTGTGTGGAGGCGGAGCTCCTGATAGGTAACCCCTGGTATGGGATAAAAACCTGTAATATACGGCAGAGACGTATCTGTCATTGGAACAGACTGTCGGAGTTTAATATGTTCCGTTGATGCATGTAATGTAATGAAGAGAAAAGATGTGACTACCGAATGTTTTGTTAAGCCACACGTGTTAAAGTAACAGACTGTGTGTAACCTGGCTTACGGTGCGGTTTATGACGTTTAATAAACTGGAATGGACTTAATTTGTGTGAGAAATCGTGCCTGTATGCGTTTATTCCCATGCAAAGCGAGTGTCCCCCAAGACCCAAAGTAAGGGAAATGCTAAAATGGTGGAGAATGCGGGCAACGCCCCAAGAAGCACATGTGCAGTGCTAGAGGAGTCGACGGTCTGACAACCATATGGTATACTGATCTGGATCAGTGAGAAACTGTGTTTGTGCTGTAACTCGGCGGGGTTACGAAGGTGTCAAGCGTCTTGCT
This sequence comes from Ranitomeya imitator, assembly GCF_032444005.1. Classification (NCBI taxonomy): domain Eukaryota; kingdom Metazoa; phylum Chordata; class Amphibia; order Anura; family Dendrobatidae; genus Ranitomeya; species Ranitomeya imitator. The sequence goes on along the minus strand of NC_091282.1, from coordinate 931,201,754 downwards.
GTGGATCGGCGGGTCCACGAAGTCTGCGGTGGAGCCGTACAGAGCATTGTGGAGTGCAGATGCAGTTGCAGCAAGAGGTTCAGCAGCAGCGGCTTGTGATTGCCAGCAGGAGATAGAGAGTTGAAAAAAAAAAAATTGTGTTCCAGAGCGTGCAGACTCTTAAAGGGCCAGTGCAAGGCCAGAGTCACATTGGTGTACTGTGAAAACTAGGGCCTGAAAGTACTGTGGGGAGTCCACGGAGTGTACCCCAGGGAAGGGGTGGTGTCCCTAATAGGGTGGTGTCCCAATAAAAGGGGTGGTGACCCAAACAGGGATGGTTGCTAAAAAGGGGTGGAGTCCCAAAAGGGGGCGCTATCCCAAAAGAGCATAGTTGCAAAAAAGGGGGTGGAGTCCCAAAAGGGGGTAATGACCCTAAAGGGGGCGGATTCCCACAAGGGGGCGGTAACCCAAATAGGGGTGGTGGCAAAAAAGTGGCGGCGAATGCGTCATTGGACGGTAGTCGGGAACAGCATAGTTCATTCTATACAGATCCATGCTATACTGTGAATCGCTCAGTCAATGTTTTATCACAACAGTGCTCTTTTTCATTGGATGGAGAATGTGTGATGGCGCTGATAGACTCAGGGAGTGGAGTGTCTTGGATGAGGACCCCTCATGAGTGCACTGTAGCCTGGGATAGGGACAAGAGTGAATTACACAGGTGGGTACATTAAAGGATGTTTGACCGCCTGCCTCTACAGTGACTGTGATGTGTCACTGTCAGTAGGAACCGCTAGGGCTGAGTATAATGGTGTGCTGATAGAAGTAGTGGAAATATAGTGCTCCACAAGGTGACATCAGGATGACGGTGGTAGCCATGCCAGACTATATGACCAGATAAAAGTGTGGGTCTGACCAACTCTGGGACTTGGCAGAGGTGAGCAAAGGTGTGACCATTGAAGATGGGTCAGACTTGGACCAGACAGTCGGCTCGACTGTAAATAGGACTTATGACCGTGTCAATCAGGAAAATCAACTATGGAAAGAAAGGTAACGTGAAGGGGTACATGTGGAAAGTGGGTTGACCAAAAAGGGTCTGGTGACATAGACGGATGGTGACCATGTCAATCGGGAAAATCGACTATGGAAAGAAAAGTAACGTGAAGGGGTACATGTGGAAAGTGGGCTTCCAACACCAACCGTACAGGACCTAGCACATGGAACAAACGGATCCATACACAGGGACCCTGTGACCCACACCCTGGTCACATTACATACCTGTAACCACTCCCCTGGGTGGGAGTGTGGATGTATGTGGCTAGTTTCACCCTCCCATCTCTCATAACTAGCCCTGCCAGTCTCCCATTAGCATCTACACAATTACTTGTGGGACTACAGGTCCCAGCACACCAACTTAACTTCAGACTGACAACGCAGAGTGTCTTCCTCTGCAACACACACACCGGCCATTTACACTCCTGCCGGGCATTGTCTCATTACATTTATGCCTCCAAGCACATCTTGAAGCGCACACACAGCGCCCCCTGACTGTAACGTGGGTCACTGCACCACAGTACTTACAGTAGACCAGATTCTCTATAAAAAAAAAAAAAATAGTTTTTTTTATTGTTAGTTATACAATGCCAACATATTCTGTAGCATTGTTCATTGATTGTCATTACTCACATATGTTCCTGGAACCAAATGTATGCAACTAGCCAAAAGTACCCGATGACTCCCAGTCAGGAGTAAACATGATAAAATGTGGTCTGCTGCCAGTAGGGGGTGCTCCTTGCAGTATTTTGTTAACAGTGCAGCTCCCATTTCTGACTCATAGAGAGGGACACCAGGCAAGTGTATGAGGCCTATAAATTCTAATAGGGCATATGGATAGGAGCTGCCTTCATTAAACAACTTATGTAATTAGAAATCATAGGTATATTTTACAACTCTATTAAAGTGGTATTCGCAACTTGTCTATTGAAGACCTAAGAGCTTTGCAGCCTCCTTACTTCCTGATTGCTTGAGGGGTGGGAGCCCAACCTTGAGTGACAGTTATGGTTGGCAGCTTCATTCTCCTACTACATATTAACAGTCTGTCAGAGGTTTGTTCTGAATCTATACTGTTATGACTGTATTTGTATATAAAGATAACAAGGCATTTGAACAAGCACACAGCTCTGGAAAGTGCGATACATGATAAGGCGAACTGCTCTGTAACTGCCTATGATTTGGGCTTGGATGTTTGCAATTCTAGAGGACTGATAAAAAAGCAATTTATCAGGAACTGAGCTGAGGGAGGTGAGCAGCTAACTACTGAATAGGAATCAATAGGCTGGATAAAGTTGACTGGGATGTTAGGAGTTAAGCCTGATCCTGAAATGCAATTACAGCACACACTTGGCCGGGATCTAGGCAAGAACTGGTGGTCAAGTTTCATGGAAATGAGCTTTACACGATATAAGATTAAGGGTATGTGCACACGTCCGGATTTTTAGCGTTTTTTTTGCGGAATTTCGCCATAAAAACGCTATAAATCCGCTAAAAAAACGCTAACATTATGCATCCTATCATTTAGAATGCATTCCGCATTTTTTGTGCAGATGTTAGCGTTTTTTTCCGCAAAAAAAAACGCATACCGCAAAAAATCCGGACATGCTCTATCTTTTTGCAGATTTTTTGCAGATTTCCTATCAAAAAGGACATTCCGGAAAATAAAATAAAAAAACGCAAAAAAACCCGCAAAAAATCCACGCAAAAAACACGCAAATTCCACAAGAAATCCGCGCGAAAAAAGCACGCGGATTTCTGGCAGAATTCTCAGGATTATGTCAGGAAAAAATCCTGACGTGTGCACATAGCCTAAAGCTTTCATTGCAGGATAAAGACAGCAGATAGAAAAAGCAAGTCAATGCTTTTCTTGCATTCTGTAAAGTGAAATTAACTCATGATCACCTTAGATCATCAAGGATTATAAATATTAACCTCAGCATATCCCTAGAATACCAGACATATTGGTATTTACATGTTGAAGCACTCCCCTGTGAAACTACTATTACTAACTACTAAGCAACCTATAAAAGTGTCATGTACGGCATATAAGTTTGCTAGCAAAAAGGGTAATAGAACGTGAGAAATCTTAACATCCTCCTGTGGGTACCAACATACTAGGAAGCTCTTGAATCAATCATTTCACATTTCCTTCTCACTCACTAGGGCTAATTTCTCAGGAAGACAATTAAACCTATCAGTATATTTTTGGATGCATGCACTTCGGAATATAACTGTCCTACAGAAAGGTTATCATTAATGTAATGTTTCAGCTCCCAGACACCTCGATTTATAGGAATCTCTCAGTCGGGTATTGATCAGTACATGTAACCAATATGGCCTGGACCTTCTGTGTGATGGATTTAAGCACTTGGGTCATGAATAAATAACTGGACATATGTTGTGTAACTGCTGGTAATCCTGTTGCTGTCTACCTAGTATTCAGTCATTTCTATTCAGACATTTAACTTTTCAGTCATTTGCATATAAATATTCACACTGGAATACATATTATGGAGCACCTTCAAATGTATGACATCGCTGACAAATCGAGGAAGAGAGATTATTGCAGAAAGACAAATCGAGGAAGAGAGATGGAGGAGGGGGAGTGTGAGAAGACAGAACAAGAGGGAGTTCAAAGACATTGGTTATGCTTCAGTGAACTAGCAAATAACATATTATGTACTAACCTAATTATCTTATATTACTAACCTAATGAATTTTACTGCCAATCCCAGGTCTGCTATACAACACGTTCCATTTTTCTTCACCAATATGTTCTTGCTTTTAAGGTCCCGGTGGGCTATTGCAGGCTTCCCTTTTGTCCCAAATATTTCAGTATGCAAGTGGCAGAGCCCGCTGACTGAGGAGTAGGCGAGCTTCAGCATAGCTTTTGTATCGAGTGTGGTTGACTTCAGGTAATCGTAGAGAGAGCCATTTTCATGGTAATCTGTAATCAGGTACAGTTGTGTCCAGGATCCTGTTCCTTTAATATCCGCAGCGATGAATCCTAAAAAAATAGTGGATAGTGAAAACACAGAAATCTTGGTTCCTAATAACAGATCTGATGCCTAAGGAGATAATCATTAGCCAATATTATAGATTGTAGTATATACACACACACACACACACACACACACTACATTATCAGCGCAGCGGGGTTTAAATCCCGCGCCAATATCGCTAATTGGTCCATGTTATTCTCTCCCTCACAGACTGTCCTCCATGTTATTTGCTCCCTCACAGACTGTTCTCCATGTTTTTCTGTCCCTCACAGACTGTCCTCCATGTTATTCTCTCCCTCACAGACAGTTCTCCATGTTATTCTCTCCCTCAGACTGTCATCCATGTTATTTTCTCACTTACAGACTGTCCTCCATGTTATTCTCTCCCTCACACACTGTCCTCCATGTTATTTTCTCCCTCACACACTGTCCTCCATGTTATTTTCTTCCTCACAGACTGTCCTTCATGTTTTTCTCTCCCTCATAGACTGTTCTCCATGTTATTCTCTCCCTCACAGACTGTCCTTCATGTTATTCTCTCCTTCAGACTGTCCTCCATGTTATTCTCTCCCTCACACACACTGTCCTCCATGTTATTCTCTCAAACACACACTGTCCTCCATGTCATTTTCTTCCTCACAGACTGTCCTTCATGTTTTTCTCTCCCTCAGACTGTTCTCCATGTTATTCTCTCCCTCACAGACTGTCCTTCATGTTATTCTCTCCCTCACACACTGTCCTCCATGTTATTCTCTCCCTCACACACACTGTCCTCCATGTTATTCTCTCAAACACACACTGTCCTCCATGTCATTTTCTCCCTCACAGACTGTCCTCCATGTTATTCTCTCCCTCACACACTGTCCTCCATGTTATTCTCTCCCTCAGACTGTCCATGTTATTCTCACCCACAGTCTGTTCTCCATGTTATTCTCTCCCTCACAGACTGTCCTCCATGTTATTCTCTCCCTCACAGACAGTTCTGTTATTCTCTCCCTCACAGACTGTCATCCATGTTATTTTCTCCCTCACAGACTGTCCTCCATGTTATTCTCTCCCTCACACACTGTCCTCCATGTTATTTTCTCCCTCACAGACTGTTCTCCATGTTTTTTTCTCCCTCACAGACTGTCCTCCATGTTATTTGCTCCCTCACAGACTGTCCATGTTATTCTCGCCCTCACAGTCTGTTCTCCATGTTATTCTCTCCCTCACAGACTGTCCTCCATGTTATTCTCTCCCTCACAGACAGTTCTCCATGTTATTCTCACCCTCACAGACTGTCATCCATGTTTTTCTCTCACTGTTCTCCATGTTATTCTCTCCCTCACAGGCTGTCCTCCATGTTATTCTCTCCCTCACAGACTGTCCTCCATATTATTCTCTCCCTCACGCACTGTCCTCCATGTTATTTTCTCCCTCACAGACTGTCCTCTATGTTAATCTCTCCCTCACAGACTGTCCTCCATGTTATTCTCTCCCTCACAGACTGTCCATGTTATTCTCGCCCTCACAGTCTGTTCTCCATGTTATTCTCTCCCTCACAGACTGTCCTCCATGTTATTCTCTCCCTCACAGACTGTCCTCCATGTTATTCTCTCCCTCACAGACTGTCCTCCATATTATTCTCTCCCTCACAGACTGTCCTCCATGTTATTTTTTCCCTCACAGACTGTCCTCCATGTTATTCTCTCCCTCACATACTGTTCTCCATGTTATTCTCTCCCTCACAGACTGTCCTCCATGTTATTCTCTCCCTCACAGACTGTCCTTCATGTTATTCTCTTTCCAGTATATGCATGTAGTTTATTTATGAACGCTGATTGGTCGATGCCGGCCAGGCGCGACCAATCAGCAACGCGGCATTTCGATTACAGACACTTAGACAATTATCTATATATATAATTGTCTAAGGGTTTTTCCGTCTGTCTGTCTTGGAAATCCCGCATCTCTGATTGGTCGAGGCCGCCAGGCCTCGACCAATCAGCGACGGGCACAGCATGGCGACGATGTCATAAAGGTTGCCTCGACCAATCAGCGACGGGCACAGTCTGCCGCGAATTTGTCTCGACCAATCAGCGACGGGCACAGTATCGACGTAGATGTCATAATGGTTGCCATGGCGACGATGATGTCATAAAGGTTGCCTCGACCAATCAGCGACGGCCACAGTCTGCCGCGAATTCTGGAATCATCATTGTCCATATACTATGGGGACATGCATATTCTAGAATACCCGATGCGTTAGAATCGGGCCACAATCTAGTATATATCATCTATATCTAGTATCTAGTATCATCTATATCTAATAAATAGCACCTTATAACTACATTATGGTGCGCTGCTTCATCTCTTTTTGACATATATATGTCAGAGCATTGTGTAGCAAGTTTGTCTGTCAGTGCAACGCTGACAGTTTGTAAAGCATAGTGGTTAGACTACAGAACATGAATGTCATAGTGCGACAAAGTTAAAAAAAGGGAAAAAAAATTTAATTTCTTTTATTAAATCACAAAATAATAAAATAAAATTATATTGCATCCATAAATACTTTTAAGAAAAAAAAAGTCCACATATTTGTACTCGCCGTATCCAGAACGACCAGATCTATAAAACTGTCCCACTAGTTAACCCTTTTAGTGAACAACATAAAAAAATAAAAACAAAAACAAAAAATAAACAGCTAGTCAAAAAATTATGCTTTATCATCATACCGCCGAGCTAAAAGTGGATTAAAACACGATCAAAAAGACGAATGTAAATAAATATAGTTTCTCTAAAATTACCATCTTATCCAGCAAAAAACAAGCCGTAATATAGCACAATCAGAGGAAAAGTGAAGAAGTTCTAGCTCTCAGAATAAGCGATGCAAAAATAATAATTTTTTCTATACAATAGCCAAAAAATGATATAAATCTGGTATCGCTGCAATCATAGTGACAAAGAATAAAGCTGCCATATCACTTTTATCACACATGGAACGACATAAAAAAACAATTGCTGGTATTTGTTCATTCTGCTTTCCAAAAATCAGAACAGAAAGCGATAAAAAAAAGGTCATGTGTCCGAAAATGGTACCAATAAAAATGGCAACTCGTCCCACCAAAAACAAGCCCTCACATGACTCTGTTGGCTGAAATATGGACAAATTATAGCTATTAAAATATGCAAAAAGAAGTGTTTAGTGTGTGACAGCAGCCAAGCATAAAAAAAAACACTATAAATCTGGTATATGAAAACAAATTCACCAGCAAAGAATAGAGGCAAGTTAAAACTTCAAATGTTAGAACACTTGCGGTTTCTCAAGTGTTCTCAAACCAATACGTTTCGGCTAACTCATGGTTATACCAGGATGGAGTGAATACCGTCTTTAAATAAGAACATACATAAGCCAAAAAAGGTATCTTTATTAGTGATGAGCGAGTGTACTCGTTGCTTTGGTATTTATGACTGCTCGGAGATTTAGTTTTCATCGTGGCAGCTGAATGCTTTACAGCTAGGAGCCTGCTTGGTTACATGTGGGGATTCCCTATCAACCAGGCAACCCCCACATGTACTCAGCCTGGCTAATCGCTGTAAATCATTCAGCTGCCGTGATGAAAACTAAATCTCCGAACACTAACAAATACTCGGATGTCAACCGCATATGCTCGGGAAAACCCGAGCAACGAGTACACTCTCTCATCACTAATCTTTATACAATGACATCCCATTAACAATCAGAAGACAAGACCCACATTAACCATAAAGTGTCTGAAATCTGCGTAGGTGTATAATATGTATACTGTTGGATAAGGTCTTGTCTGACATTTAAGCCAAGTAGGGTAGTATGATTCTCTATTAAATATTTTTATTTTATAATTACCTCCCCTGTAAGTTTAAATACTTTTTCGATCCTCTTGACCCTCAGTGCAGACACATCACCTCTATGTATTTGTGCAAAATGTCTAGATACCGCAAAGATGTTTACAGCTGTAGTACTAACCGCATCAGACATGTGACATCCCATGTGTTTTTTTTTTTGTTTTTTTTTTTTTAGAGGTCCCACTGTGCAGCCTACAGTGGGTACGGAAAGTATTCAGACCTCTTTAAATTTTTCACTCTTTTTCATTGCAGCCATTTGGTAAATGAAAAAATAGTAAATTTTTTTCTCATTAATGTACACTCTGCACCCCATCTTGACTGAAAAAAACAAATGTAGTAATTTTGCAAATTTATTAAAAAAGAAAAACTGAAATATCACATGGTCATAAGTATTCAGACCCTTTTCTCAGTGTTGAGCAGAAGCACCCTTTTGGGCTAGTACAGCCATGAGTCTTCTTGGGAATGATGTAACAAGTTTTTCATAGCTGGATTTTGGGATCCTCTGCCATTCTTCCTTGCAGATCCTCTCCAGTTCAGTCAGGTTGGATGGTGAATGTTGGTGGATAGCCATTTTCAGGTCTCTCCAGAGATGCTCAATTGGGTCTAGGTCAGGGCGCTGGTTGGGCCAGTCAAGAATGGTCACAGAGTTGTTCTGAAGCCACTCCTTTGATATTTTAGCTACCTGATTAGGGTTGTTGTCTTGTTGGAAGGTGAACCTTCGGCTAAGTCTGAGGTCCAGAGCACTCTGGAAGAGATTTTCATCCAGGAGATCTCTGTACTTGGCCGCATTCATGTTTCCTTCAATGACAACCAGTCGTCATGTCCCTGCAGCTGAAAAACACCCCCATAGCATGATGCTGCCATCACCATGTTTCACTGTTGGGATTGTATTGGGCAGGTGATGAGCAGTGCCTGGTTTTCTCCACACATACCGCTTAGAATTATCACCAAAAAGGTCTATCTTCATCTCATCAGACCAGAGAATCTTATTTCTCATAGTCTGGGAGTCCTTTCATATGTCTTGCACTGAGGAGAGGCGTCAGGCCATTTTGCCATATAGGCCCGACTGGTGGAGGGCTGCAGTGATAGTTGACTTTGTGGAACTTTCTCCCATCTCCCTGCTGCATCTTTGGAGCGCAACCACAGTGATCTTGTGGTTCTTCTTTACCTCTCTCACCAAGGCGCTTTTGCCACTATTGCTCAGTTTAGCTGGACGACCAGGTCTAGGAAGACTTCTGGTGGTCCAAAACTTCTTCCATTTAAGGATTATGGAGGCCACTGTGCTCTTATAAACCTTGAGTATGGCAGAAATTCTGTTGTGACCTTGGCCAGAGCTGTGCCTTGCCACTATTCTGTCTCTGAGCTCCTTGGCCAGTTCCTTTGACCTCACGATTCTCATTTGGTCTGACATGCACTGTGAGCTGTGAAGTCTTATATAAACAGGTTCCAAATTACGTCCTATCAGTTTAATTAAACAGCTGGACAAAAATGAAGGAGTAGAACCAACTCAAGGAGGATCAAAAGGAAATGGGCAGCATGTGACTTAAATATGGGTGAGCAAAGGGTCTGAATACTTATGGCCATGTGATATTTCAGCTTTTCTTTTTTTAATTAAATTTGCAAAAATTTCTACAATTCATTTTTTTCAGTCAAGATGGGGTGCAGAGTGTACATTAATGTGAAAAAAAATAACATTTTTTTAATTTACCAAATGGCTGCAATGAAACAAAGAGTAAAAATTTGAAAGGGGTTTGAATACTTTCCATACACACTGTTCATATTGTACATGGTACAGTGTGAAATTATTAAATAGATCACACCTGCCATATCACAGTTCATAAGGCTAGTAATACAGAAGCGGTGTCCTGTGGTATACGATAAAATTTTTTTTAGACTTATCCACATGCTCACATGAAATACACTGTGAATGTCCACATTTGAAAAAGCCTTTTAAAGTGAGCCAAGTATCAGTGGATTCTTGGATATTGAACTGAAATAGACTAAGATAGGATCGAGCATAATGTTGGTGCTTTTTTGCAATGAATCTGATGTCAGTATCTTTCATAATATCTCAAAGAAGATGGTCAATGTCATAATTTTGTGAACTGAATGTTGTCGCAAAAGTAATCAGATTAGAACTTTTTATTTTTGAGGTGTGTTTAAGATTTTTATAATTATGGTTATTCTGTGTCCCAAACATATAATCTTTAATTTTTTATACAGTTATTGTATGTTTAGAACACAGAATAAATTTAACGACATTGCGTCTGCTAATTTTTCCAGCAAATTTTACATTCAAAAAGTGAAATAGCGCTCCCTCCATTCCAAACTTTGTCATGCGCCTGAACAGTAGTTTTCCTTGACATATTGGGCATTGGCATACTCTGGAAAAAATTGAACAACAAATTGTATGGTCAATTTTCTTCTGTTACCCTTGTGAAAATGCAAAATTTGGGGCTAAAATATTTTTTGTGGAAAAATGTGATTTCTTTATTTTCATGGCTCAACTTTATAAACTTCCCTGAGGGGTCTAGTTTCCAAAGTGGTATCACTTTTCTACTATTTAGACGCATAAGGGGCTCTCCAAATGCGACATGGTGTCAGCTAATTATTCCAGCAAATTTTACATTAAAGTTCAAATGGCGCTCCTTCCTTTCAGAGCCCTGGTGTGCATCCAATCAGTGGTTTTACCCCAAATATGGGGTATCGGCGTGCTCAGGAGAAATTGAACAAAACAAATTTTGGGGGCCATGTTCTCCTGTTACCTTTGTGAAAATAAAAAAAATTGTGTCTAAAATAATTTTTTTGTGAAAAAAGTTAAATGTAAATTTTTTTCCTTCCACATTCCATTAATTCCTATGAAACACCTGAAGGGTTAATAAACTTTTTGAATGTGGTTTTGAGCACCTTGAGGCATGCAGTTTTTAGAATGGTGTCATATAGACCCCAATAAGTCACTTCAAATATGATGTGGTCCCTAAAATAAATGGTTTTGTAAATTTTGGTGGAAAAATGAGAAATCACTGGTCGACTTTTAAACCTTATAACGGTCTAACAAAAAAATTATGCTTCAAAAATTGGGCTGATGTAAACATGTGGAAAATGTTATTAACTATGCTGTATGACATATCGCTATGATTTAAGGGCATAAAAATAAAAAAATTTAAAATTGCTAAATGTTACCACTATCATGAAGTACAATATGTCACAAACAAACATTCTCACAATCAGTGGGGTCCGATGAAGCGTTACAGAGTTATTGCCACAAAATGACACTGGTCAGATGCCACAAAATGACACTGGTCAGAATTGTAAAATTTGGCCTGTTCACGAAGGTGAAAACAGGCTCGATGGTGAAGGAGTTAACAGGAAAAGGTCTAGAGCCGATTCCATGTGTGGCCATTTACATTTGGAAGCTGTTGCTGTGTGCCCACAACATGCGGTCAAAGGAGCTCCCAATGGTAGAGAAACAGACCACAATTAGTCTGAATTGTGAGCCCTCGCGGGCAGGGTCCTCATTCCTCCTGTACCAGTTATGACTTGTATTGTTTAAGATTATTGTACTTGTTTTCATTATGTATACCCCTCCTCACATGTAAAGCGCCATGGAATAAATGGCGCTATAACAATAAATAATAATAATAATAATAATAATAAAATAAAAAAAAAAAGAAATCCACCAGAAAGGTACCAAAAATGTTAAGATTGGCTAAATCAACAGTTTGGTGCATTCTGCAAAATAAGGAGCACACTGGTGAGCTTGTGATTGTGAACTCAAAAAGGCCTGGACGTCCATGGACAACAGTGGTGGATGATCACAGAATCCTTTCCATGGTTAAGAAAAGCCCCTTTCACAACATCCACCCAAGTGAAGAACACTCTCCAAGAAGAAGGTATTTCAGTATCTAAGTCTACCATAAAGAGAAGACTTCATGAGAGCCAATGCAGAGGGTTCACCACAGCATGAATCAAACACTGACTGTAGGATTTTAGCCAGGTAGAAAGAAAAACGTGCTTTAAAAGCGAAAGGGACCAAACCACAGGGGAGACTAGTCGGACATGTGGGTTCTCGCTCCATGCTCCCCTTAACTGATGGGTATCTGCTTCCATGCGTGCACAGTGAGAGACCTGTTCGCCATTGGCAGTGGGAAGAGTAGCCACCAGTGGTCACCTATGCAGCTTGGTCCCTTGCAACTAATATGTTTTTCTCTGAAATGTCAAACAATCCTGGCTGAAATCATGCATGCAGTATCTGATACATGCTGTCCGTGGATCGGGTCGCATGTATCCGCTGTCAGGATACCTTCTGATTAACTGGAGATAAATTTCTGCTGTTCTAGTAGGGTTTTTTTGAGAGTTATATTTTACAGCATATGTGATTATTAATAAATAGCTTGCAACACAGCAAAGGGATCTCATTGTTGAAAGTTATTAGTTAGTAGAAAGAGTACAAAAACATTTCCAGGGCATTAGATATACCATGGAAGACTATAAAGACATTCATCAAAAGGTAGCTTAAATTTGGCACAGAAGTGACATTACCTAGAACTTGACGTTCCTAAAATATATAAATATATATATAGGTTATGTCATGTATACAAATAATATATACATAATATATTTTTTTACGTTATGACATGACCCATCTATATGGAATAAACTTCCATACTAAGGAAGTCCAAGGAAATCATCTCCCAATCTCTTCATACCATGCACTGTCCTCCCTCCCCCACTGCATCTAGTTCACTCTCTGACTTTGAACCAGTTACAGAAGAAGAAGTAAGCAGGCTCCTTGCATCTTCTCGCCCGACCACTTGCACCAGTGACCCCATTCCGTCACATTTCCTCCAGTCCCTTTCCCCGGCTGTCACCTCTCACCTAACAAAAATATTCAACCTTTCCCTCACTTCCGGTATTTTTCCCTCCTCATTTAAGCATGCCATCATACATCCATTACTTAAAAAACCATCCCTCGACCAAAACTGTGCCGCTAATTATAGACCTGTCTCTAATCTTCCCTTCATCTCTAAACTCCTCGAACGCCTGGTCCACTCCCGTCTTACCCGCTATCTCTCAGATAACTTTCTTCTCGACCCTCTTCAATCTGGTTTCCGCTCTTTACACTCTACTGAAACTGCCCTCACTAAAGTCTCTAATGACCTACTAACAGCTAAATCTAATGGTCACTACTCCATGCTAATTCTCTTGGATCTCTCTGCAGCATTTGATACTGTGGATCATCAGCTCCTCCTCACTATGCTCCGCTCCATCGGCCTCAAGGACACCGTTCTCTCCTGGTTCTCCTCCTATCTCTCTGACCGATCCTTCACTGTATGTTTCGCTGGTTCCTCCTCCTCTCACCTTCCCCTTACTGTTGGGGTTCCTCAAGGATCAGTCCTAGGCCCCCTCCTCTTCTCTTTGTATACTGCCCCTATTGGACAAACAATCAGTAGATTTGGCTTCCAGTACCATCTCTATGCTGACGACACCCAACTATACACTTCTTCTCCTGATCTCACGCCTGCCTTATTAGAAAACACCAGTGATTGTCTTACCGCTGTCTCTAGCATCATGTCCTCCCTCTATCTGAAACTAAACCTGTCAAAAACTGAACTCCTCGTGTTTTCTCCCTCTACTAACCTACCTTTGCCTGACATTGCCATCTCCGTTTGCGGTTCCACCATTACTCCAAAGCAACATGCCCGCTGCCTTGGGGTCATCCTTGATTCTGACCTTTCATTCACCCCCCACATCCGATCACTGGCTCGCTCTTCTTACCTGCATCTCAAAAACATTTCTAGAATTCGCCCTTTTCTTACTTTCGACTCTGCAAAAACTCTTACTGTTTCACTTATTCATTCTCGTCTGGACTATTGTAACTCTCTACTAATCGGCCTCCCTCTTACCAAACTCTCCCCGCTCCAATCTGTCCTGAATGCTGCAGCCAGGATCATATTCCTCACCAACCGTTACACCGATGCCTCTACCCTGTGCCAGTCATTACACTGGCTACCCATCCACTCCAGAATCCAGTACAAAACTACTACCCTCATCCACAAAGCACTCCATGGCTCAGCACTACCCTACATCTCCTCCCTGGTATCAGTCTACCACCCTACCCGTGCCCTCCGCTCCGCTGATGACCTCAGGTTAGCATCCTCAATAATCAGAACCTCCCACTCCCGTCTCCAAGACTTTACACGTGCTGCGCCGATTCTTTGGAATGCACTACCTAGGATAATACGATTAATCCCCAATCCCCACAGTTTTAAGCGTGCCCTAAAAACTCATTTGTTCAGACTGGCCTACCGCCTCAATGCATTAACCTAACGATCCCTGTGTGGCCTATATTAAAAAAAAAAAAAAAAAAAATTAATTAACTGGTTCATGCAGCTTTACATGAACACCCAAGCCTTACACTATGGCTGGTCCGAATAACTATAGCAATTGTTACCATCCACCTCTCGTGTCTCCCCTTTTCCTCATAGTTTGTAAGCTTACGAGCAGGGCCCTCACTCCTCTTGGTATCTGTTTTGAACTGTATTTCTGTTATGCTGTAATGTCTATTGTATGTACAAGTCCCCTCTATAATTTGTAAAGCGCTGCGGAATATGTTGGCGCTATATAAATAAAAATTATTATTATTATTATTATTATTACTACAATGGACTCAAGGTGAACCTAATGACTACTACACTGTATTATTACAAGCTAAAAATGACATATCTGAAAAATTCAATTCAGTAAAACAGTCGAGAAGCATAATCTATTTTAATTGTGTTATCATTACTTTCATCTAGCACTGTAGTCTGCAGAATGCCCAGGACCCAAACGTATGTAAGTTATAGGAAGGAAAATGCTGCCATCTGCTGGAATGATTAGAGATCACAACACCTTACATGCCATGGTACTCAATGTTAGCAGAACATGATAAAATGTATGGCAGATATTAACCCACAAAGAAAATATTTTTTAAACTGACATTTTAATAATTTCACGCCTTATTGTTGCTGCTGTAGCTACTTGCACTGAGTCATGCGTGATTGTGTATATATCAAGTGATGGGTATCACATGACTTCTCTGGGTGAAATTTATAGAAGAGAGAGGTTAATATGGCTGCCTGAAGAGCGCTCCCATATCCATGGGAGAATGGAATTTTAAAGACTATTTTAATCTCTGAACCCAGCTTGGCCTTGGAGGTCAGCTGCTGTAGGTGAAGATCCACCTTTGCTTTCCTTTTATCCAGTGTAGCCTTTGTAGCTACAGAGAATCAGTCACCAGGTGTTTGCGATCCTATCTGAAAGCAGCATGATGTAGGGGCAAAGAGCCTGATAGCAGCAATGTGTCACTTACTGGGCTGCTTGCTGTCATTTTGATTAAATCACATTTTTATCTGCCACAGATCTACCAGCTCTCTGAATGCTGAGCTCTGTATGACCCGCATACACCACTGATTGGTAGTTCTCTGTACACTGGGCATAGGCAGAACGCTGCCTATCAGTGTTGGGGGCAGACTTATACAGCACTCATTAATATGTATGACTACATGGTACTGGGTCCAAGTCCTTTAGTGACAATCTCCTGCTGAGAAAACAATAGATTTTATAAAAACTACAGCAAACACCCCAGTAAGTGACACATCACTGGAATCATGGTCTCTGTCTATAGTATGCTGCTCTCAGATTAGGCGACAAAAACCTGATGATAGATTCCCTTTAACCCCTTTCTGCCATTAGACGTACTATTGCGTCCATGTGGGGTGGGCTTTACTTCCCAAGGACGCAATAGTACGTCATATGCGATCGGCAGCGCTCACGGGGGGAGCGCCGCCGATCGCGGCCGGGTGTCAGCTGTTTATCGCAGCTGACATCCGGCACTATGTGCCAGGAGCGGTCACGGACCGCCCCCGGCACATTAACCCCCGGCACACCGCGATCAAAGATGATCGCGATGTGCCGGCGGTACAGGGAAGCACCGCGCAGGGAGGGGGCTCCCTGCGGGCTTCCCTGAGCCCCCCGCAGCAACGCGATGTGATCGCGTTGCTGCGAGGGTCTCCCCTCCCTCCCTGCTCCCTCCAGCCCCGGATCCAAGATGGCCGCGGATCCGGGTCCTGCAGGGAGGGAGGTGGCTTCACAGAGCCTGCTCAGAGCAGGCACTGTGAAGGCTGCAGCGCTGCATGTCAGATCAGTGATCTGACAGAGTGCTGTGCAAACTGTCAGATCACTGATCTGTGATGTCCCCCCCTGGGACAAAGTAAAAAAGTAAAAAAAAAAAATTTCAAATGTGTAAAAAAAAATAAAAAAAAATATTCCAAAATAATGAAAAAAAAAAAAAAATATTATTCCCATAAATACATTTCTTTATCTAAATAAAAAAAAAAAAACAATAAAAGTACACATATTTAGTATCGCCGCGTCCGTAACGGCCCGACCTATAAAACTGGCCCACTAGTTAACCCCTTCAGTAAACACCGTAAGAAAAAAAAAAAAAAAAACGAGGCAAAAAACAACGCTTTATTATCATACCGCCGAACAAAAAGTGGAATAACACGCGATCAAAAAGACAGATATAACTAACCATGGTACCGCTGAAAGCGTCATATTGTCCCGCAAAAAACTAGCCGCCATACAGCATCATCAGCAAAAAAATAAAAAAGTTATAGTCCTGAGAATAAAGCGATGCAAAAATAATTATTTTTTCTATAAAATAGTTTTTATCGTATAAAAGCGCCAAAACATAAAAAAATGATATAAATGAGGTGTCGCTGTAATCGTACTGACCCGAAGAATAAAACTGCTTCATCAATTTTACCAAACGCGGAACGGTATAAACGCCTCCCCCAAAAGAAATTCATGAATAGCTGGTTTTTGGTCATTCTGCCTCACAAAAATCGGAATAAAAAGCGATCAAAAAATGTCACGTGCCCGAAAATGTTACCAATAAAAACATCAACTCGTCCCGCAAAAAACAAGACCTCACATGACTCTGTGGACCAAAATATAGAAAAATTATAGCTCTCAAAATGTGGTAACGCAAAAAATATTTTTTGCAATAAAAAGCGTCTTTCAGTGTGTGACGGCTGCCAATCATAAAAATCCGCTAAAAAACCCGCTATAAAAGTAAATCAAACCCCCCTTCATCACCCCCTTAGTTAGGGAAAAATTAAAAAAATGTATTTATTTCCATTTTCCCATTAGGGCTAGGGTTAGAGTTAGGGCTAGGGTTAGGGCTAGGGTTAGGGCTAGGGCTAGGGTTAGGGTTAGGGCTAGGGTTAGGGTTAGGGTTAGGGCTAGGGCTAGGGCTAGGGTTAGGGCTAGGGTTAGGATTAGGGCTAGGGTTAGGGCTAGGGCTACAGTTTGGGTTGGGGCTAAAGTTACAGTTAGGGTTTAGATTACATTTACGGTTGGGAATAGGGTTGGGATTAGGGTTAGGGGTGTGTCAGGGTTAGAGGTGTGGTTAGGGTTACTGTTGGGATTAGGGTTAGGGATGTGTTTGGATTAGGGTTTCAGTTATAATTGGGGGGTTTCCACTGTTTAGGCACATCAGGGGCTCTCCAAACGCGACATGGAGTCCGATCTCAATTCCAGCCAATTCTGCGTTGAAAAAGTAAAACAGTGCTTCTTCCCTTCCGAGCTCTCCCGTGTGCCCAAACAGGGGTGTACCCCAACATATGGGGTATCAGCGTACTCAGGACAAATAGGACAACAACTTTTGGGGTCCAATTTCTCCTGCTACCCTTGGGAAAATACAAAACTCGGGGCTAAAACATATTTTTTGTGGGAAAAAAAAAGATTTTTTATTTTCACGGCTATGCGTTATAAACTGTAGTGAAACACTTGGGGGTTCAAAGTTCTCACAACACATCTAGATTAGTTCCCTGGGGGGTCTAGTTTCCAATATGGGGTCACTTGTGGGGGGTTTCTACTGTTTAGGTACATTAGGGGTTCTGCAAACGCAATGTGACGTCTGCAGACCATTCCATCTAAGTCTGCATTCCAAATGGCGCTCCTTCCCTTCCGAGCTCTGCCATGCGCTCAAACGGTGGTTTCCCCCAACATACTGGGTATCAGCGTACTCAGGACAAATTGGACAACAACTTTTGGGGTCGAATTTCTCCTCTTACCCTCGGGAAAATACAAAACTGGGGGCTAATAATTTTGGGGGGAAAGATTTTTTTTTTAAATTTTCACGGCTCTGCGTTACAAACTGTAGTGAAACACTTGGGGGTTCAAAGCTATCACAACACATCTAGATGAGTTCCTTAGGGGGTCTAGTTTCCAAAATGGTGTCACTTGTGGGAGGTTTCTACTGTTTAGGTACATTAGGGGCTCTGCAAATGCAATGTGACACCTGCAGACCATTCCATCTAAGTCCTCATTCCAAATGGAGCTCCTTCCCTTCCGAGCCCTCCCATGCGCCCAAACAGTGGTTCCCCCCCACATATGGGGTATCAGCGCACTCAGGACAAATTGGACAACAAATTGTGGGGTCGAATTTCTCCTGTTACCCTCGGGAAAATACA
Source organism: Ranitomeya imitator (assembly GCF_032444005.1). Taxonomy (NCBI): domain Eukaryota; kingdom Metazoa; phylum Chordata; class Amphibia; order Anura; family Dendrobatidae; genus Ranitomeya; species Ranitomeya imitator. The sequence continues at coordinate 931,183,333 of NC_091282.1, read as the reverse complement.
AAACTGGGGGCTAAAAAATAATTTTTGTGGGAAAAAATTTTTGTTTTATTTTTACGGCTCTCCATTATAAACTTCTGTGAAGCCCTTGGTGGGTCAAAGCGCTCAGCACACATCTAGATAAGTTCCTAAGGGGGTCTACTTTCCAAAATGGTGTCACTTGTGGGGGGTTTCTACTGTTTAGGTACATTAGGGGCTCTGCAAACGCAATGTGACACCTGCAGACCATTCCATCTAAGTCTGCATTCAAATGGCACTCCTTCCCTTCTGAGCCCTCCCATGTGCCCAAACAGTGGTTCCCCCCACATATGGTGTATCATCGCACTCAGGACAAATTGGGCAACAAATTTTGGGGTCCAATTTCTCCTGTTACCCTCAGGAAAATACAAAACTGGGGACTAAAAAAATAATTTTTGTGGGAAAAAAATTTTGTTTTATTTTTACGGCTCTGCATTATAAACTTCTGTGAAGCACTTGGTGGGTCAAAGTGCTCACCACACCTCTAGATAAGTTCCTTAGGGGGTCTACTTTCCAAAATGGTGTCACTTGTGGGGGGTTTCAATGTTTAGGCACATCAGTGGCTCTTCAAACGCAACATGACGTCCCATCTCAATTCCTGTCAATTTTGCATTGAAAAGTCAAACGGCGCTCCTTCCCTTCCGAGCTCTCCCATCCGCCCAAACAGTGGTTTACCCCCACATATGGGCTATCAGCGTACTCAGGACAAATTGTACAACAACTTTTGGGGTCCAATTTCTTCTCTTACCCTTGGGAAAATAAAAAATTGGGGGCGAAAAGATAATTTTTGTGAAAAAATATGATTTTTTATTTTTACGGTTCTACATTATAAACTTCTGTGAAGCACTTGTTGGGTCAAAGTGCTCACCACACCTCTAGATAAGCTCCTTAGGGGGTCTACTTTCCAAAATGGTGTCACTTGTGGGGGGTTTCAATGTTTAGCCACATCAGGGGCTCTCCAAACGAAACATGGCGTCCCATCTCAATTCCAGTCAATTTTGCATTGAAAAGTCAAATGGCACTCCTTCGCTTCCGAGCTCTGCCATGCGCCCAAACAGTGGTTTACCCCCACATGTGGGGTATTGGCATAATCAGGACAAATTGTATAACAATGTTTGGGGTCCATTTTCTCCTGTTACCCTTGGTAAAATAAAACAAATTGGAGCTGAATTAAATTTTTTGTGAAAAAAAGTGAAATGTTCATTTTTATTTAAACATTCAAAAACTTCCTGTGAAGCACCAGAAGGGTTAATAAACTTCTTGAATATGGTTTTGAGCACCTTGAGGGGTGTAGTTTTTAGAATGGTGTCACACTTGGGTATTTTCTATCATATAGACCCCTCAAAATGACTTCAAATGAGATGTGGTCCCTAAAATAAAATGGTGTTGTATAAATGAGAAATTGCTGGTCAACTTTTAACCCTTATAACTCCCTAACAAAAAAAAATTTTGGTTCCAAAATTGTGCTGATGTAAAGTAGACATGTGGGAAATGTTACTTATTAAGTATTTTGTGTGACATATCTCTGTGATTTAATTGCATAAAAATTCAAAGTTGGAAAATTGCAAAATTTTCATAATTTTCGCCAAATTTCCGTTTTTTTCACAAATAAACGCAGGTACTATCAAATAATTTTTACCATTGTCATGAAGTACAATATGTCATGAGAAAACAATGTCAGAATCACCAGGATCCATTGAAGCGTTCCAGAGTTATAACCTCATAAAGGGACAGTGGTCAGAATTGTAAAAATTGGCCCGGTCATTAACGTGCAAACCACCCTTGGGGGTAAAGGGGTTAAAGAGTTTATTGCCAAAAAAAACAAGGATAACTTGCTGACCACAGGTAGTCTGACTGCTGGGACTTCAAGCAAACTGAGATCAGGGCTCTAGAAATCCAAGAACGGGGTTCTGCAGCCCTGACGTGTGCATGCTCGGCCTCTGCTCCACTCATTGTCTTAGGGACTTCCAGAGAAAGCTCACTGCTGTGCTATACTACTGGTATCTTTGGCAGTCCCATTGACTCTGGATGGAGAGGAGGCCAAATATCTTATGGATAAATAATGGTTAGGGGATAACTTGTTTGTTTTGGGGGGGGGGGGGGGAGAAATAATCCTTTAAAGAGTATGGAAAAAAATCCTCATAAACAAGCAATCACTTAGGGTATGTTTCCACGTTCAGGAAACGCTGCGTGTTTGACGCTGCATAGAGCCGCAGCGTCAAACACGCAGCGTCCAGATGTTACAGCATAGTGGAGGGCAATATACTACGTAGCTGGGCAATATACTACGTCGCTGGGCAATATACTACGTGACTGGGCAATATACTACGTGGCTGGGCAATATACTACGTGGCTGGGCAATATACTACGTGACTGGGCAATATACTATGTGGCTGGGCAATATACTATGTGGCTGGGCAATATACTACGTCACTGGGCAATATACTACCTGTCTGTGCTGTATACTACTTGGCTCTGTGCTGTATACTACGTTGCTGTGCAACATACTACGTGACTGGGCAATATACAACGTCGCTGGGCAATATACTACGTGGCTGGGCAATATCCTACGTGACTGGGCAATATACTACGTGGCTGGGCAATATACTACGTGGCTGGGCAATATACTACGTGGCTGGGCAATATCCTACGTGACTGGGCAATATGCTACGTGGCTGGGCAATATACTACGTGGCTCTGTGCTGTATACTACGTGGCTCTGTGCTGTATACTACGTCGCTGTGCAATATACTACGTAGCTGAGCAATATACTACGTGACTGGGCAATATACTACGTGGGCTGCACAATATACTACGCGGACATGCATATTCTAGAATACCCGATGCGTTGGAATCAGGCCACCATCTAGTAATAATAATAATAATCTTTATTTTTACATAGCGCTAACATATTCCGCAGCACTTTTCAGTTTGCACACATTATCATCGCTGTTCCCCTATCAGGATGTCTTTGGATATAAATAGATTCAAATTCTATGGAAAACTTCCAGCTGTAGCTGCCGATATTCAACCTTGAACACGTGTAGGATAAATATTACGCTCAAGTGTTTCAGGAACTCTTAACAGATTTCTTTTCCTTCGATCACTGTCTTCCACTACAAAGGAGAAGTGCCAGAGAGTCCTTGCCTTGCTAGGAGTTAGGAAAGCTAACAGCTATACTGCAGCAGACATACAAGTATTAAAGACTAGAGGTTGGCCCGATTCTAACGCATCGGGTATTCTAGAATATGCATGTCCACGTAGTATATTGCACAGCCCACGTATATTGCCCAGCCACGTAGTATATTACCCAGTCACGTAGTATATTGCCCAGTCACGTAGTATATTGCCCAGTCACGTAGTATATTGCCCAGTCACGTAGTATATTGCACAGCCCGCGTAGTATATTGCACAGCCCGCGTAGTATATTGCACAGCCCGCGTAGTATATTGTACAGCCCGCGTAGTATATTGCACAGCCCGCGTAGTATATTGCACAGCCCGCGTAGTATATTGCCCAGCCCGCGTAGTATATTGCCCAGCCCGCGTAGTATATTGCCCAGCCCGCGTAGTATATTACACAGCCCGCGTAGTATATTACACAGCCCGCGTAGTATATTACACAGCTCGCGTAGTATATTGCACAGCCTACGTTGTATATTGCCCAGCGCGCGTAGTATATTGCCCAGCCCGCGTAGTATATTGCACAGCCCACGTAGTATACAGCAATGTGGGCATCATATTCCTGTTAAAAAAAAATTAAAATAAAAAATAGTTTTTTAAAAATTATTTTTAACATTAGATCTTTTTACTATTGATGCTGCATAGGCAGCATCAATAGTAGAAAAGTTGGTCACACAGGGTTAACGCGGTCCATTAGCGCTGCCATTAACCCTGTGTGAGTGCTGACTGGAGGGGAGTATGGAGCGGGCTGACTGTGGGGAGGAAGGAGCAGCCATGTTGCCGCCGGACTGCGCTTCGCTGATTGGTCGTGGCAATGGTCGTGGGCGTTTTGCCATGACCAATCAGCTACTTGGATTTCCATAACAGACAGAGGCCGCGACCAATGAATATCCGTGACAGAAAGACAGACAGAAAGACAGACAGACGGAAGTGACCCTTAGACAATTATATAGTAGATTTACCGTAAAAGGGATGAATCGCTGACTACCGGCATTTGTTTGGCTGATGATATACATAGAAATATACTGTACGGTCCATAGATTCTTGTAATGAAATGCACAGGAGAGAGAGCCTGTAACCTGACATACGTGCCCTTATTCATGCGGCATACTGCTTAGATTACACTCAGGTACCCAGGGCCAGACTGGGACTAAAATTCAGCCCTGGCATTTGAAGATACACAGGCCCACTTGTCACATGGTGAATATGTAATATCTTTGTGTACCTGTAGGTCACAATAAGTGAGGTGCGTGTAACACGACTATATAACAGAGCTGTACCCAGTATTACAGCTCAGAGCTGAGTCTCATAGATAATGAAGATGATGCTGCTCTACATAGTGCTGCTGCAGCATCTTCATATAGCTGATGGACAGTGATGCAAAGAGTCATATAACCACTGAGCTAATATTTATCTATTTATTTTACTCACTGATATAGCGCCATTAATTCCACAGCACTTTACAGATGTTATCTTTACTGTCCCCATTGGGGCTCACAATCTACATTCCCTATGAGTCATTGGAGTGTGGGAGAAAACCCACACAAACACGGGGAGAACATACAAACTCCTTGCAGATGTTGTCCTTGGTGGGATTTGAACTCAGGACCCCAAGTGCTGCAAAGCAACAGTGCTAACCACTAAGCCACCAAAAAATCTCTACAGAGGCCAAGATCGGTGTTACCGCCATATCGTGACCATATACTGGTAGATATCAGCTCTGCAGAACATATAAGAGATCACAGTACAGTTATATGCACTGATCAAAAAAAATAAAGGGAACACTTAAACAACAGAATATAACTCTAAGTAAATCAAACTTCTGTGAAATCAAACTGTCCACTTAGGAAGCAACGATGTTTGCCAATCAATTTCACATGCAGTTGTGCAAATGGAATAGACAACAGATGGAAATTATTGCCAATTATCAAGACACCCTCAAAGGAGTGGTTCTGCAGGTGGGGACCACAGACCACATCTCAGTACCAATGCTTTCTGGCTGATGTTTTCATCACTTTTGAATGTTGGTTGTGCTTTCACACTCGTGGTAGCATGAGACGGACTCTACAACAAACACAAGTGGCTCAGGTAGTGCAGCTCATCCAGGATGGCACATCAAAGCGAGCTGTGGCAAGAAGGTTTGCTGTGTGTCAGTGTAGTGTCTAGAGGCGCTACCAGGAGACAGGCCAGTACACCAGGAGACATGGAGGAGGCCGTAGGAGGGCAACAACTCAGCAGCAGGACCGCTACCTCAGCTTTTGTGCAGGTAGGAACAGGAGGAGTGCTGCCAGAGCCCTGCAAAATGACCTCCAGCAGGTCACAAATGTGCATGTGTCTGCACAAACGGTTAGAAACCGACTCCATGAGTATGGCCTGAGAGCCCGACGTCCACAGATGGGGGTTGCGCTCACAGTCCAACACCGTGCAGGATGTTTGGCATTTGCCACAGAACACCAAGATTGGCAAATTCGCCACTGGCGCCCTGTTATCTTCACAGATGAAAGCAGGTTCACACTGAGCACATGTGACAGACCAGACAGAGTCTGGAGATGCCGTGGAGAGCGATCTGCTACCTGCATCATCCTTCAGCATGACCGATTTGGCAGTGGGTCAGTAATAGTGTGGGGTGGCATATCTTTGGGGGGCCGCACAGCCCTCCATGTGCTCGCCAGAGGTAGCCTGACTGCCATTAGGTACCGAGATGAGATCCTCAGACGTCTTGTGAGACCATATGCTGGTACGGTTGGCCCTGGGTTCCTCCTAATGCAGGACAATGTCAGACCTCATGTGGATGGAGCATGGAGACGGGAAAGTGGGTGGAGAGCGGGATGGAAAGTGCAGAGAGGGACGGCGAGTGGAGAGCGGGACAGCGAGTGGAGCTGGGCTGTGGATGGAGAGTGCCGGATGGCAATTGGAGAGCGGGGCTTCTGAGGGGGAGAGCGGAGCTGTGGAGGGAGAAGGTGGGACAGTTATTGTAGAGTGGGGTTGCAGAAGAAGAGAGCGTGACAGTGGATGGACAGCTGGGCTGCGGAGGGAAACAGCGGGGCTGCGGAGCTGTTGCGGGCGGGATGGTGGGTGGAGAGCTTGGCTTTGGAGGGACAAAGCGGGACGGCGAGTGGAGAGCGGGGCTGCAGAGGGAGAGAGCGGGACGGCAGTTACTTACTATGCCCGGGCAACGCTGGACTCTTCAGCTAGTGTTATATATTAGACTATGTATATAGACATCAGGTCTTATATCATCACAGATTATCCTGTATATAAGATCAGATGTCTGTGCACACAGTATAGGATATGTCACTAACATATTCTCCTATACACTGTGTATACTAAGATATATGCACTGACTGATCGCTCCTGGACCGGCCTACAGGACATACATGATATAAAATATGGTGGCTATATATATATATATATATATATATATATATATATATATATACAGTGTATGATGTCCTGCAGCCAGGCTCAGGAGTGATCAGCCTATGATACTGTATACAGCTGTTTGACCCTGCCAGTGACCTCCAGCCCCGGCCCCCTGCTCTGCTGGCTGACCTCATCACAGAAGCTCCTCTCAACCTGGCGACTCACAGGTGATGTCCACCTTCCCATCATGTGTCTGCAATCCTGAGATGGCCGGCTGGCACTTGTACAACTCTATGGTACAGTACAGTGCCGGGAGGCCTAAAACTTCTGCACAGGGACCTACACAGAGCCCCCTGCTTGTGTACATGATCAAGCAGCAGAATTTAAATCAGCAGGGCCAAGGGAGGGGGCGGCACAGAATAGCACAGAGCCGCCCCCCTGGTCCTGCTGGTTTCATCAGTGCAGCATGATTCTGTGTGCACAGCTTTCTAATGCTGCCTGACGTGCACGCTGAAGAAAGAGGTGACTGAGCGGCCCATTAGAGGGACCGGCCCTTCTGGCATTTGCCAGAAGTGCCCAATGGCCAGTCCGGCCCTGCAGGTACCACTACTGTGGTTATCCTGATGAAGAAGTTGGTCCAACTTCCAAACGCGTTGAGAATAGACCGCATGGTCAATATCTGCTGGAGTCTTGAATTGTATCAGCTGCGCAGACTACAACTCCTATCCTCTGACTACTTACCACATACGTGAGATCTCCTGACCTACTGAAGCAGCTTGATTCCTTGGTTGTGGGTCTTACAACCCCAAAAGGTGCACAGCTTAACCCTCTCCTGTGCAAATTTGTTTGTCAGATAAGACCCTACTGTGCTTGGTGCTCCCTTGTTTTTTTCCCAGAATAGTAGTGACTGTATCCATGTAACTGCATAGTAACACAGCTAATATTGAAATGGGATGTCCAACAGGTATATTGTCAGATGTCTCCATGCTTCTGGCCATACGATGTGCCATGTTCACCTGCACTGCTGCATATACAGCCAGCAAGCGAATAAGCCAGCTACTACAGAGCTACTTTTTTGTATCATTTTGGTGTATTTAACTTCACTATTCGTTATCAAAGGTTCATGTCTTTACCTATTTATTCATTATGTATCTATTTATTTATTACACTTTCTTGAAAATTCCACTAATACACCAGCATATGTATGTACACTAGTACATTGTTTCTGGCCATACCCGTTAAACTAAATTCTGTGTGAGTAAATGGGGGCTTTCTAGCTCAGTTACAATGAGAGAAACAATGGTGGATATGGGGAGAATGGAGGAATGAGCTCTCGTCCGTCAGCCATCACTCATGCATGTTCAGCGTTAGGCATTTACAAATATCAACCTAGGAGCTTTCTAGTGATTGCAGTATGCTACTGATTACGATCACAAGGGGCTCCCCTTTGATCAGTGCCATAATCAGGTTTGATTACAGGATAGGAGGGATTAAAGGTCCTTAAACACATTAGGTTAGAGTTGATGAAAACGAACAATATAAACCAAAATGAACATTTGCTAGGTGAAAAGTTAAGAACAAAGAATCCTTTGGTAGCTAAGGGTACCGTCACACAGTGGCATTTTGATCGCTACGACGGCACGATCCGTGACGCTCCAGCATCATAACAATATCGCTCCAGCGTCGTAGACTGCTGTCACACTTTGCAATGTACGACGCTGGAGCGATAATTTCACGACGTATTTGCGATGTAGAAGCCGTTGGTTACTATGCGCACATCGTATACAATATCGTGCACACCTTTGTTACACCATGCGATCATGCCGCCACAGCGGGACACTAGACGACGAAAGAAAGTTTCAAACGATCTACTACGACGTACGATTCTCAGCGGGGTCCCTGATCGCAGGAGCGTGTCAGACACAGCGAGATCGCTGGAACGTCACGGATATATCGCTGGAACGTCACAAATCGTGCCGTCGTAGCGATCAAAATGCCACTGTGTGACGGTACCCTAACTGATCAAAGATCTTCTTGGTATAAATTGGTTGTTTTGGTGGTTTTATTTGGTTGAAAGTCAGGCAAAAGAATTTTCTTCTAAAGAAAAAAAAAGATCATTTGTTGAAAAAATATTCCCTGACAGTCCATTCGTTCTTTGCCTGGTATCACTGAACACGTACTTAATGCTCAGGTTGAATAATGTAAAGGCCAATATGTATTGAAATGTGTTGTACAGAAAATCATTTCAATTTGTGCTGCCCTGGTCTGACATTTAGCGCGCAGACAGCCAGCCGTATAACACGGACGACCATCTCATCACAGTGCACGAACTGGCTGGTGGCTCTCCTGAACAGAGCATGACAGCTTGTATTTCTAGGCAGTTGTCATGCTCATGTTAGGAGAGCCGCCAGCCAGTCCTTGCACCACGATGTGATCAGAGTCCGTGTTATGTAGCCATCTGACTGCGCCCATAGTCTGGTCCTCTGTGAAACAAATATATTATAGCTAGATGGAGGCCTGATTCTATCACATCGGGAGGGCCATAATGTCACGAAGGGGGCAGGTTTTGCAGCATTGAGAACCTCCCCCCAAGTGCTCACCCACCTATCCACTCTCTCTTTCTCCATGTGCTGACTTCTCCCATCTGTGCTCTCTTCTTTGACCTATCTACCCCAATGCTATATGCATTGTTTTTGTCTCAGCGATGCTGTTGCTCTTCCAGACTCTCATTTGCCCATTGTAGTCTTCGATGTTCTGCCTTTGCTGCTTTCCTTTGATTGTCATTGGCGTACTATTTAGGAGGAGCCATGTTGGCGTTGATATTTGCTTTTTAAAGGGGTTTTCCAACTAACAAAAGTTCATTTTAAAAATTGTCTGTGTCTGATCATGTACCGAACATACCACAGCTCCTGGGCAGGGGAGGAAGCAAAAAACAATACTGACATTACAGCAGGAGATCGCAGAGGATACATATTGTGAGGTAAAATATTGTTTAAAAACAGTCAGTGAAATATTTTACCTCACAAAATGAATCCACCGTGATCCCCTGCTGTAATGTCAGTACTGTCTTTTGCTTCCTCCCCTGTATGAGATGTGGTACGCTCCATACATAGTCAGATGCAGACAATTTTTAAAATGAACTTTCACTTGTGAGATAACCTCTTTAATGTGACCAGCTTCCTCTGCCGGTAGACACGTCACGCGTCTGCCGCCGGGATCAGAAGAATAATTTACTGTGCCTGCGTGGAATTCCTGTACAAAGATGGCGGCGGTCAGTGAATCATTCGGCTGATCCCGGTGGCGGCATGTTCGCGACGGTGTTCTGCTGGTGGTACCACGCAAGAGGCTGGTACCACCAGTAGTTTCCATATTGAGACACCCATCACTTGGGTGTCCCAATATGGCGGTTGGTGAAGTTCTGCCGCTTGGAATTCTGGGATTTGGACACATCTGGACGGAACAGGATGTGAAGACATTACAAGGTAAGTATATATTAAGATTGTCACTAGATATATTGATTTTTACTGACCCATGCTAGTTAAAGGAATTAGCAAACCAAAGGAGGCTCAGGACAGAGCAGGGTGAAACATTTCAAAGGAATTCTATTAGTTGCCTTCTGGTGCTTTTTTTAGCAGAATTTTTTTTTATTCATATGCAATATCCAGAGGACAATTACATAGGTAAATTGGACATGTTCACCCTGCCCTAGCATATGCTACCTCTGGTGTTCATAAACATAAACTGCTGCCTCTATTTGGCCGAGATATTGGCAGTTCTCAATAATCAGCTCGGTGACTCTTCCAGCAGTCGAGTTTTAGTTCAATGTCCTTCCAAAGCCGACCATTACTGGTCACCACAATGAATCATGACGTTTCTTCATATACTTCCTGAGCGTTTGAAGTCTTTTATTTTGTATCTACTATGGTTTATAGTTACATCTGTAGCTTGCAGGAAGCCATGTGCAGGCCAAGAATATAATCCCTTCAAAATAAAAAAGATTCAGTTTTTTTGCTCAGTTTTGTTGTGGTGAAAGATCACATTACTCTGCATGACATTTTTGAGTGTGTGAAACATAAGCTTGTCAAGATGAGCGATTAGCCTGGAAGGCCGGAAGAATAATCCTCACTTTCTCCATATGTCATATCGTGCACCACATATGGTAGTGGTCTATAGTAAGCGGCCAGCCTGTCCAAATGGCTCAATGATTGCAAAACCATGTGCTATCCCAGCAGATGAATGGCAAGGAAGATAGGCCAGCGCGGGTTAATGTGTCTGCTATGCCTGAATAACCAGTTACCCATTAGCAGTGGGTTTCTTTCCTCATTGTGCGACATTACTTAATGTAAGAGATGTTTCTGCAGCTGATGGATACAAATCTTCATAAGATTTGTCTTGTTTTGGACCTGTGACAGGGGCTGTAATGGTTACCACTAGATAACTCACTTGAATTGCCAATGTGCCATAAATCCTGAATGTGCTGTAATGAATTTATGGAAACAGTCCCAGCAAATTTGTGGTGTTCCTGGCAGAAAAGAGACTGGTTTACAACTACCGCTCCCACACATAGGTATTTCCTATGATATTGGCACAGTCCTAGGAGGGACCAGAGGTGGGACCAGAGGTGGGACTAGAACGTCCCTAAATTGTCAGCATCAGCATTGATATCTAAGGAACTGGCAATCTCTAGATAAGTTGGTCTGTTAAATCTCCCAGGCTAGTCTACTTGCAGGACGCACAAGCAGTTTAAATGATGGCAGTGCTCATTGGGAAAGCCAAGATAGATAGATAAATAGATAGATATGTGATAGATAGATAGATAGATAGATAGATAGATAGATAGATAGATAGATAGATAGATAGATAGATATGAGATAGATATGTGATAGATAGATAATAGAAAGATAATAGATAGATAGATAGATATGAGATAGATAGAGGATAGATAGATAGACAGATAGATAGATAGATAGATAGATAGATAGATCGATAAACAGATAGATATGAGATAGATAGAGGATAGATAAATAATAGATATGAGATAGATAGATAGATAGATAAATAGATAGATAGATAGATAGATATGTGATAGATCGATAGATATTAGATGGATAGACAGATAGATAAATGGCCAAACATACCATTGATGCAATCAGTGCCGTCACACAGGGGCCCAAGAGATAAAGGGGCCCAATACCACCTGAAAGGCAGGTGGAATCATGAAAGATTATGAGGTATTGGACTACAAAGGGCCTGTATACTGATCTTGCACATAAGCTGTCTTCTATATCTATCTATCTATCTATCTATCTATCTATCTATCTATCTATATGGAAAATAGTAGTATTATAGATGGACAATGCCTTTTATTAAAGGTATAGCACGATAATATAACAATGAGTTTCAGAAAACATCTATAAACTCAGTGATATGCAGGAGACATGTTTCTATCGTCATTTTTCCCATAGTTTTATCATTGTAGTAACACATGAGCACACTGCCACCAGGTGGACACATCTGTAACCACGAGCGTATGCTTACTAGGCAGCGCTTCTAGAAAATGGTTTCTAAACTGTTGGATGTTTGAACTGACCAATAATAATAATATTTATACAGCAAGATTAAGATTGTGGAGCTACATAAACGAACCACCAGATGATATTTCTTTTTTTTTTTCTGATTGAAAATTGGAGGTAATAAAGTGAATACTACTACTATAATGAAAAGAATAGCCTTAAGCACATAACTCAATAATTCAAAACAAAAGTGAAAACAATTTGTTAATTTCATCTCCGGACCGAAGACAGCAAGGTAATATATACAGCACATTGTCAGACTGTGTGTGCCAAGAGGCAAAAGATTCATTTTCATTTTCCTTCTGTCTTTTTTCATGAGCTTTCAAGGGGCCGACACTAAATTAATCATTGGACCTGTCAGCCATACGTGAGATTCTGTCACTCTGGCAGATCTGAATGAATCTATTAAAATGCCTTCACTTGCACAACAAAGTTAAAAATCAAAACCATTTCAGGCGGATCCTTTCAAGGACAATTGTGTTTTCTCAGTAACGTAGGACAATATTACGTGCAGTGATTTCATCCATGTACTTTAGTGATATCCAACTTGTTCAGGTTGGGAGAAAGACCTAAATATAGAATATATTGTGTTTTTTTTATTATTTCTCTATGAGCGTGAGTTTTGCTTCAACTGAGTAATAGTTTATTTTCTGCTATAAGACGGCATTTTAAGAAGGGGTAGGATCAGCCAAAATCATTCTCACATAGGGTCACATACATAAAACCATAACCTGAGACTTGCATGAAGCCGTAATACAGATGTGTCTCCCTTAAATGGAGCCCGTCATCTGATTCACGATGCCCAAACAGCAGACAGCACAATATTTATCTCAGAAATAGCAGCCAAGTCTATTTGGCGTTTGGAGAAAAGATAGTTAGTAGATCTGGCCAGAGACTATAAGAATAGACTAATGGCCCCAAGCCGGCTCTTCCCATTGCTGCTGCACATGACTGACAGGTCTCTATGTACACACAAGGGAGAGACTTGTCAGTCACCTCTAGCAATCTGGGGTGGACGAGTCTACTTTATTCCTAAAATCTGACAGCCGGATCTTCTAACTCTATTTTCCCTGAAATGAGCTTTGGAGAAAAATATATTTGGCTGCAGTCATGCAGCCAGGCTCTGTTTCATGGTCTCTGCAGTTTGGCCAGCATGAATCACATGACTGGTTTTTAAAATAAGCTGTACTGTATATGTACACAAATAATTACACTATTTCTGGATTTTACATCACTTATATCTTGTATTTTTCCTAGTTTTCTGCTCTGCAGGTTCTTTCAGTTTTCTCTGAGCTGGTGGGTGGAGACTTGTTGCCATGTCTCACATATACAGTACACACAGAGAGATGGATTCTTTCTCTTCTTTCTTTATTCGTTTCATAGCACACAGAAGCAGAGGATGCAGCATGGAGGACAGCATCACTGAGCTGTGTGGCTGTGAATCCAACACTGAAGTGAAAAATATTGGATAAAAGCTATCTCTCACTGACTGCATCTCACTGTGCTGAATGCTCCACACTCTGCCTCCCTCCTCTCCTTTCCACTCTACACAGTTTATTAAACTTTATGATCTCACACCTGGGTGAACTGGCTGTACATTTTGTCTTGAGCAAGATGAATTTCAGCTGCTTTTTTTTTTTTTTTTTTAAAGAGAAAATCACAAGTACAGGATTCAAAGGGAGGGGAACAAGTGACTTATAAGTGGAATAGAATGCCAATTCCTCTGATATTATATAACATAAAGATTAGACAAAGGAACATATATATATATATACTGTATTTTCCGGCGTATAAGACTTTTTAACCCCTGAAAATCTCAAAAGTCGGGTGTCGTCTTATACGCCAGGTGTCGTCTTATAGGGCAGGTGCGGAGTAATCTGCGGTCGCCGCATATTGTGGGGGGGAGCGACCCCAATGACAAGGAGAGGGGGCACCTCACCGGGAAGGTATAAGTGAAGCAGAGGCAGAGAAGGAGGTAATAGGATACAAGGGCGAGCCAGATGAGTGAAAGAGGAGTGTTTTTCTAGGCACAGCATAGGACAATCGGAGATAGCATGAGTGGAATCACCACAGTAAAAACACAGCCCATTCCGACGTCTGTGTTCTTGCCGTTCAGCTCTGGTCAAAGTCCCATCACATTGCATAGGCTCAGGTCTATGCTCAGATAATACCGCCAAATGGTGCACAGATTTACGCTCACGCAAGCGTCGATCGATCTGAATGGCCAAAGACATAGACTCATTCAGACCAGCAGGCATGGGAAATCCCACCATATCTTATTCGAAAAATCTGAAATTTCTGCCTCTATTCCCTGTCTTCTGAATTCACCATACACTTGGAAAAACAGCTTAAATCTGTCTTTCTCAGAGAAGATGGAAACAGCTATCAAAGGGCTAACAACATTTTTGGATTGCAAGTGGACCTCAGTCAACTACTGCAAAAGTGGTAATAATAAGAATAGTAGCAGAAGTGAAGAAGACCATAAGATTTCTGTGTGCAAGTTTAACAGATGAGTCTAAGTACACATTTGCATTGGAAGCCAGAAAAGGTTTTAGTTTTGAGCGATTAATGACCAGTCCATCTTTCTATTTTGGTGGGACAAAGTAACAATCATGGGTGTAAAAAGCAGATATTTATCTATAATTCCAATCCGTACCATTGAAGAGCACTACTGTCAGCTTTGCCTCATCCAGTAGAGTGAAACTAACGGCAAAGGACTACAAAGTTTAAAGTTCACCCAATTTAATGTTGGGAATAACTATATGACCCTTACATGGCCTTCATACATAGCCCCTTTCTGCATCTTTTATTATCATCCCGTATTTGTAAAATGCCCCCGTGTTTATAAAGAGTCGCACTGACATGTATGGGAGCCAGGTGAAGAGTTGTGTCACGTGAATATTAGGGCTACAGATCATATACGGAGCTCATCTATCTTTTATGCCACATACCCATAAATCTGCTATCATTCCCACAACTTCCAGAGAAGGAACGAATGGCAGAAACTGTCTAAAATGAAGATTAAAGACTATGAATAAAGACAGCTAATGTGGCTCTGAGCCTTGGCTCTCTGCTAAAGTGATGCCATGGGTGTGCTAGCACTATTAAATGGGGCCATTACGGTCCTCAGATTGAGAATTAATTCATGATTTACTGCCATTCTCCAGTGCTAAATAGCAGCTTTACAGAAAGTAATTAAAACATTTCCTGTGACAAGTGCATTGTGTAGAATTATAGGGTGAGGCGTGTTACAGAGGGGGAAACCTGTCCAATTCTGAACTGTTAATAAACTATTGCTTTAGGAGGATTTACACCGATGATGACAGGTGCATTAAAGACGTACATGAATGTGATGGCACAGTGTCTGTTAGATGAGCTGGGGAGATCCACTGTCACCTATCGAGAATACCTTGGAGCACTCTGGTGCCCATCCAATAACTAATCCATTACATTTTTACATAGTTACATAGTTACATAGTTATTAAGGTTGAAGGAAGACTATATGTCCATCTAGTTCAACCCATAGCCTAACCTAACATGTTGATCCAGAGGAAGGCAAAAAAACCCCATGTGCAAAGAGTAAGCTCCACATTGGGGAAAAAAATTCCTTCCCGACTCCACATACGGCAATCAGACTAGTTCCCTGGATCAACGCCCTATCAAGGAATCTAGTGTATATACCCTGTAACATTATACTTTTCCAGAAAGGTATCCAGTCCCCTCTTAAATTTAAGTAATGAATCACTCATTACAACATCATACGGCAGAGAGTTCCATAGTCTCACTGCTCTTACAGTAAAGAATCCGCGTCTGTTATTATGCTTAAACCTTTTTTCCTCCAACCGCAGAGGATGCCCCCTTGTCCCTGTTTCAGGTCTATGATTAAAAAGATCATCAGAAAGGTCTTTGTACTGTCCCCTCATATATTTATACATTAAAATAAGATCACCCCTTAGTCTTCGTTTTTCCAAACTAAATAGCCCCAAGTGTAATAACCTATCTTGGTATTGCAGACCCCCCCAGTCCTCTAATAACCTTGGTCGCTCTTCTCTGCACCCGCTCCAGTTCAGCTATGTCTTTCTTAAACACCGGAGACCAGAACTGTGCACAGTATTCTAAGTGTGGTCGAACTAGTGACTTATATAGAGGTAAAATTATGTTCTCCTCATGAGCATCTATGCCTCTTTTAATGCATCCCATTATTTTATTTGCCTTTGTAGCAGCTGCCTGACACTGGCCACTGAATTTAAGTTTGTCATCCACCCATACACCCAGGTCTTTTTCATTGACGGTTTTGCCCAGAGTTTTAGAATTAAGCACATAATTATACATCTTATTACTTCTACCCAAGTGCATGACCTTACATTTATCCCCATTAAAGCTCATTTGCCATTTATCAGCCCAAGCTTCTAGTTTACATAAATCATCCTGTAATATAAAATTGTCCTCCTCTGTATTGATTACCCTGCAGAGTTTAGTGTCATCTGCAAATATTGAAATTCTACTCTGAATGCCCCCTACAAGGTCATTAATAAATATGTTAAAAAGAAGAGGGCCCAATACTGACCCCTGTGGTACCCCACTGCTAACCGCTACCCAGTCCGAGTGTGCTCCATTAATAACCACCCTTTGTTTCCTATCCCTGAGCCAGCTCTCAACCCACTTGCACATATTTTCCCCTATCCCCATTATTCTCATTTTATGTATCAACCTTTTGTGTGGCACCGTATCAAAAGCTTTTGAAAAGTCCATATACACTACATCCACTGGGTTCCCTTGGTCCAATCTGGAACTTACCTCTTCATAGAAACTGATCAAATTAGTCTGACATGAACGGTCCCTAGTAAACCCGTGCTGATACTGGGTCATGAGGTTATTCCTCTTCAGATACTCCAGTATAGCATCCCTTAGAATGCCCTCCAGTATTTTACCCACAGTAGAGGTTAAGCTTACTGGCCTATAATTTCCGAGTTCAGTTTTTGTCCCCTTTTTGAATATTGGCACCACATTTGCTATACGCCAGTCCTGTGGCACAGACCCTGTTATTATGGAGTCTTTAAAGATTAAAAATAATGGTCTATCAATGACTGTACTTAATTCCTGCAGTACTCGAGGGTGTATCCCATCCGGGCCCGGAGATTTGTCAATTTTAGTGATTTTTAGACGCCGCCGCACTTCCTGCTGGGTTAAGCAGGTGACATTTAATTGGGAATTTTTATCACTAGACATTTTGTCTGCCATGGGATTTTCTTGTGTAAATACTGATGAAAAAAAGTCATTTAGCATATTGGCTTTTTCCTCATCCTCATCCACCATCTCACCCAGACTATTTTTAAGGGGGCCAACACTATCATTTTTTAGTTTCTTACTATTTATGTAGTTAAAGAATATTTTAGGATTATTTTTACTCTCTCTGGCAATGAGTCTCTCTGTCTCAATCTTTGCTGCCTTGATTTGCTTTTTACAGAATTTATTTAATTTTCTGTATTTATTTAATGCCTCCTCACTACCTACTTCCTTTAATTCTCTAAATGCTTTCTTTTTGTCACTTATTGCGCCCCTTACAGCTCTATTTAGCCATATTGGTTTCCTCCTATTTCTAGTATGTTTATTCCCATACGGTATATACTGTGCACAGGTCCTATCCAGGATGCTAATAAACGTCTCCCATTTTCTTTGTGTATTTTTGTGTCTCAGGATATCGTCCCAGTTAATTGCACCAAGATCCTCTCTCATCCGTTGGAAATTTGCCCTCCTGAAGTTTAGTGTCCTTGTAACCCCTCTACTACACATCTTTTTAAAGGATACTTGAAAACTTATTATTTTGTGATCGCTATTTCCCAAGTGACCCCCAACCCTTATATTTGATATGCGGTCTGGCCTGTTGGTTAATATTAGGTCTAGCAGTGCCCCCCTTCTTGTTGGGTCCTGAACCAGTTGTGAAAGGTAATTGTCTCTCATAATTGTCAAAAACTGATTACCTTTGCTGGAACTGCAGGTTTCTATTCCCCAATCTATTTCAGGGTAGTTGAAGTCCCCCATAATAATGACTTCTCCTTGAGTCGCAGCTTCATCTATTTGCTTTACGAGGATATTCTCCATTGCTTCCATTATTTTTGGAGATTTATAACAAACCCCTATCAGTAATTTATTATTTTTTCCCCCTCCCCTTATCTCCACCCACAGGGATTCTACATTTTCATTAAATTCACCTATATTATCGCGCAGGATGGGTTTTAAGGATGATTTTACATATAGACACACCCCTCCTCCTCGCTTATCTGTACGGTCATTTCTGAACAGGCTGTAGCCCTGCAAGTTAACAGCCCAGTCATGGCTCTCATCCAGCCACGTTTCAGATATCCCCACCATGTCATAATTATGCTCCAACAACATTAGTTCTAATTCGTCCATTTTGTTGGCGAGGCTTCTGGCATTAGTATACATGCACTTTATGTTCCTCTCTGTACTTCTATTTCTTAAATTATTAACTGTTCTGACCCCAACCCCCATGCCACCGCCACCCCCAACTTCCTTATTTGTGCCCAGGTCTCTGTCTGCACTATCTTCCCCTCCTATAAAATGAATACCCTCCCCCCCAATTCCTAGTTTAAACACTCCTCCAACCTTCTAGCCATTCTCTCCCCCAGCACAGCTGCACCCTCCCCATTGAGGTGCAGCCCGTCCCTAGCGTAGAGCCTGTAGCCAACTGAGAAATCGGCCCAGTTCTGCAGGAACCCAAACCCCTCTTTCCTACACCAATTCTTGAGCCACTTATTAACCTCCCTAATCTCCCGTTGCCTCTCTGGCGTGGCACGTGGTACCGGCAGTATTTCGGAAAATACCACGTTGGAGGTCCTTGCTTTCAGCTTGCAGCCTAATTCCCTGAAATCATCTTTAAGGACCTTCCACCTACCTCTAACTTTGTCATTAGTGCCAATGTGCACCATGACCGCTGGGTCCTCACCAGCCCCTCCCAATTTTAGACCACAAATGGTATGGTCACATCTGTATTACAGCTTCATGCAATTTCTGCATTGTACGGAGCCATAATATCGAGCCCATATAGTTCTATGGGGCCCTACTGTATCTCTGTATGCCTCCAGTTACATGTAGAGACATTCAGAGGTTTATATGCTTTCAGAAAGTTTAGTTTTTACATCCTGATAAGTCTTCAAAAAAAAAAGATTTAAAATATTCTATTATCAATCATCAATTTGCATCCGGAAATTTGAGTTTCCATCTGAAATCTATCCAATTTATGTGAATATGGTTTGTAAAGTATCTGGTCTGCACAATGCTTGGTAAGGTAAACAGCCAGGACTGCAGAATGACATGGCTCTCAAAGTCACGTGTGCCACAACAATGACGTCACGCCAGAAGCCAGTGATGCCAACAGGTATGAGGAATGTCTCAGGTTCTCCAGGGTTACAGACTACTAACTTGGCCAATGGACCAGGTCTTGCTCATCGATTCGCTCTAGTTTTTATGTTGATCATTTTTGTAACATTCTCCTATCCATATCACAATCTGAATAAAAAAAAATGTAGAAATCATGCAGTCTTCACACTAGCCAATGCAGCTATTCTAGACTCCTATGTCTTGTCGATTACAGAAGATTTTTCAGCAGTCTCATTATCATCACAGACGAAATGCAAGATTTCAATTTTATTTTGCTAACACAGATTGTGATGTGAAAAGAAAACACTATAAAAAATGAAAAGTAAAAATGAATACATTTAACACAAATACCAGACTTAACAAACAGGTCATTTTATGATTACGCATTTCTTTTAACAAGGTAAATACCATTACATGGAATATAACGTACCTAAAATATTCTCATGCCTCATCAGCACAGTCTGATAGATTTCAGTCTCCCTGAACCAGCTGGCCTCTTCGGTAGTGAAGAACACTTTGACGGCCACTTTCTCGCCACGCCATCGGCCCATCCACACTTCTCCATATCTCCCTTTCCCAATCTGTTTCACCATTTGAATCTGCTTTGCTATTGTCCTTTGTACCTATTAATGAGAGCAAAGCCAATAACACATTACTTACCAAAGAAAATGACCACCCAGCACTAACAGGACTAATCCAGAACAAACAGAGGGGAATACCAAATATCGCTGGAGATTCATTTTACTGCATGCAACATTTCTCCTTCCTCCCCAGAGTACCTGAAAATATTACCGTGGCCTTGTATGCCTCAAGACCGTAAAACTAAACATGCTGTAATTTGAGGCAATATTGACAGAGGTTCTTTTGCTAAAGAGCCCTGCCACCCGCATGTACGGGCTTACTTTATCAGAAATTTAAATGGGAAAAATGATTTAATAATACACTAAAACTGACACTGAGCCGTTTGCTGTTTTCATCTGGTTTGAGTTAAGTAAAGTCCTGAATATTTTTAATGAAAATGTATAAAAATTCTTCTATTAATATGTATGCTGAAAATTAAAGTATAATACAGTTCACAGCAGTGATCAGAGCAGAGTAACGTGCCAGACGTACTCCTCACGCAGCGAAGAAGCACTCTGGGCAGTCCAGCACTAACTGTCCATGGCTTTATCTACGGTATGTGCCCAATGGTGTCACAATAGTGCGTGCAGTGAGACCACTGGCTTGGAGGGGTCTGCACTCATCCCAGTATTGATAATAACAGTACCTCTATCGGAGAGCAGACAAATCCACACAATGACAATCTGTGAGTGCCAGGTAATGGTAGTCTAATGGTATGTCCATGATAGACTTATCTGCTATGGATATTGACACAGTGGGTAGATAATATTTCTTAAAATTTCCATCATAATGCTTGTACTGTAAAGGCCCCGTCACACATAGCGACGCTGCAGCGATACCGACAACGATCCGGATCGCTGCAGCGTCGCTGTTTGATCGCTGGAGAGCTGTCACACAGACAGCTCTCCAGCGACCAACGATCCCGAGGTCCCCGGTAACCAGGGTAAACATCGGGTAACTAAGCGCAGGGCCACGCTTAGTAACCCGATGTTTACCCTGGTTACTATCGTTAAAGTAAAAAAAAAAAAACGCTACATACTTACCTACCGCTGTCTGTCCCCGGCGCTCTGCTTCTCTGGTCTGGCTGTGAGCACAGCGGCCGGAAAGCAGAGCGGTGACGTCACCGCTCTGCTTTCCGGCTGCCCGGCGCTCACAGCCAGTACAGGAGGAGTGCAGAGCACAGCGCTGGAGGACAGACGGCTGTAGGTAAGTATGTAGTGTTTGTTTTTTTTTACTTTTAGGATGGTAACCAGGGTAAACATCGGGTTACTAAGCACGGCCCTGCGCTTAGTTACCCAATGTTTACCCTGGTTACCAGTGAAGACATCGCTGAATCGGTGTCACACACGCCGATTCAGCGATGTCTACGGGGAGTCCAGCGACCAAATAAAGTTCTTTCTTCCCCGACCAGCGACAGCACAGCAGGGGCCTGATCGCTGCTGCCTGTCACACTGGACGATATCGCTAGCGAGGACGCTGCAACGTCACATATCGCTAGCGATATCGTCTAGTGTGACGGTACCTTAATGTCCAGTGGATTTTTGGCATGGAAATCTGTCAGAAAATCTGGGTGGACATGCCTTTACTTTTGCAATGAGTATTTGGTGCCTCACGCTGTTACTTTGGATAAAAAAAGTCTATCCCAAGCCTACAAGCTGCAGTAACCATTATACCACTACCCGACCAGCTACACCCTCACCTACTGTATCCTCACCCATCCCTTGTAGACTGTGAGCCCTCGCTGGCAGGGTCCTCTCACCTTCTGTACCTGTATTATTTAAGATTACCGTACTTGTTTTTTTTTATTATGTATACCCCTCACATGTAAAGCGCCATGGCGATATAATAATAATAATGCCAGCCCGTGGGGGACACTGAAAGCATAGGACCACAATGCAAGAGGCATATGGACTTCCTCCCATAAACGGGTTATCCTGGTTTGCAATGAAAGTCTGCAGTCACTCTATGACTGCAGACGTGTGAGCCCTCACATTGCCCATAGGGTTCCCTGTGAGGATTCTCTGGTGCTGGCAGCAAGATAGATAGATAGAATTTTTTCCCCTGAGAAGAAAATCTTTCCAGGCATGCTGAGAATGAAAAAACGGCATCCGTTGCCGGATTCCTGCTTTTCACAGTCAGCGACGGATCCTGCGCCCATGGGCTTCCATTATAGCCAACGACGGACAGCGCAGGACCCGTCGCTGAGCGATTTTCCAACGTGCAGAAAAAACGTTCCTCTGAACGTTTTCTCCGCCCGACGGACCGCTATTTTCCGACTGATCCAGTGCACGACGGATGAAAGAGAAGGCCATTCGTCACAATCCGTCGCTAATACAAGTCTATGGGAAAATGCAGGATCCTGCAGAAAAATTTGCAGGATGCGTTTTTTTTTCAAAAATCGACGGATGTCAATGGGAGGAAAAAGACGGAAGTGTGAAAGAGGCCATAGCTCATTCTCAGAATTAGTGGCCACGGAGATATGCCGCTTGTTTAGAAACTTGTTACATATACATGTAAACTCTTTTCTCCTGGCTTGCAGGTATAAGCTAAATGCAGAACACACATCTAGCTAGGCATTTTACTGTTCATTTGCATTGAATTAATATTTCCATTTATTCTAATAAATGTATTATATATATATAATATTCTAATAAATCATTCCCTCTGGCTTTCATACCAGCAGAGGGAGCCCTGATCCACTTCCAGAGCTCTGCGATTGTTCAATGAGATCCTTCAGTGATTCTCCAGGAGGGATATACGTCTCATCTTGTTCCAAGCCAATGCTGTAACGAGGTCTAGCTTCTTGTCTTTTGTACCTAGTTATACAGCAAGACAATGAATTGCATAAATAACAGTATAACATTGTATATAGTTATGTTTCTGTTAGAGTTTTAATATGTATCTAAAGTAGCTTTACTGCCCTCAGAAGAAGCTGTAATGGCGAAACTCTGAGTCAAGTCGCTGACCTCAGCACTAGTTTTTATGCACATTATAACACGGGATCATTTTGTGACTATAATAAAGCCTTCTTCCAATAAAAGAGATCATGGAGCTTCACGTTGGTGGGACGTGTACCCCTTTTATCTTATTTTGTGATAGCCACACAGCTTGTAGATGGCATGGATGAATAAATGATTTGACACCAGCATTTGCTGATTCCCAGGTGGAAGTGTGAATAAGATGAAATATGTCCCATTAATACACAAAAACTGTAGAATTCAATGTAAGTGATCACAGCCACTGTAGTTCTGAGTAGCTTTACTACTGATCTTAGCAAATGAAAGATACTTGCATTGTGCCTCAAGGACAACATGGAGAGGTGCATGACATGTATGTGCCAGTTTCTGTTTTCATGTCACCACTACATCTACATGTAGTTTACAGCAGAAAATACTTTAGGTGCTTCATTTTTCAAGATCATCTTTATCTTTTTTTTTTTTAATAGACATTTTGAATCTTCCTTCCTTGGAATACTCAAGTCCTGGATTTCCAACAGGAGATCGTCTATTATCCCTTGTGGTTCACCTCCCACAAAATACAAATGGGGAGTAAATTGCTTTCTCAAAAAACTAAGTTATCTACTATCAATAGGACAAGGAATACCTTGCTGATTGCTGGGATCCAGCCACTGGGACCCCAAGCAATCCTGAGAACGAGGCTCTGCAGACTCCCCCTAAATAGAGCAAAGGTGCAAGTGCTTGGCCTCTGCTTCAATCCTTGTCTTTGGGACTGCTGGAGATAGTAGAGCAGAGTGCTTGGCAGTCCCATACATAATAAAGCGGAAGCCAATCTAGGGCACCTCTGCTCCATTCAGGCGGATTTTTTTGGGAATAACATCTTAAAGTGTCCAACTCTTAATAAGTTACCATTTTTTTTTTACAGTGGCTCTCTGTTCTGGATCAGCTCATAGAGCATGATCTAAACCGAGGACCTCTCCTTCACATCCATATGATCTATGCTGTCCATTTACTATGCATAAACAATTCTCTCACAAGTCCTGACATCCCCGGCAGCATCTGCCTACAATCTATTCCCTGTAGGTGGCAGCATCCCACCCTGAGACATTTATTCTTTGAGGAAAAGTAGTTTAGACTTGGTTGGATGTTTCCTAACCAGTTCCTACTGATTTCCACCTAGCTCATTATCTAAATCTAGGAAAGAAATATATCTTGGTACCGTGTTAGCCAGTAGATAGAAAAATATTTACAATTGAGAGTCCTCATTTGCCTGATGAAGAGACCTGTGTAGTCTCGAAAGCTTGCAATTTGTTACCATCTTTTCAGTTAGCCATTAAAAGGTATCAACCACTGAGGACTCTCAATTCTACATATTTTTCTATCTAAATCTAGACACAAGTGTATTTTTTTTCTTACCTGAAGTAACAGAATATTAAAATTACTGCCAGGATGATACTGCAAATAGTCACAGAGATCAGAAGAGCCATATAATGGATACTGCCATCAACAAAGTCTATGGGGAAAGAAAAAGATGAACAGTATTAAATCAAAAGTGTTCAGCTGCTGGATTTAATAGTTTTCCTATATTAAAACCATAAACAGAAAAGTACCTGATTAACATGAGCAACATTACCTTTCCTGGCTTTTCATTGCCCATCAAAGCGAGAATGACTAATAATAATAATTCTTACTTCTATAGCGCCAACATATTCTGCAGCACTTTACCAATATTCTAGCTCAGCAACTTGGCTCATGTGAAGCAGCCATGCATTTCTATGTCGTTTTGCAAGGGGGCGCTATTCAAATAAATGGGCACCCATTCACTACAAGTCCTGTGGTTTACAATTGTAGTAATAGATTACAATCTCTACCAAATCTAATGAAAAGAGCCCATCTGCATCAGTCAAGTTAGAAGTAATGAGCCAGAAGATGTTTGCTGTTAATGCACTGGAACTCCCGTGCTCCTGCCATAGTCATCACTAGTGTAATAGAAGCTGGCGAGTAGGAGACAACCTTTCCCAAGATTTTGGCATGTCAGGAATGCAAACACTAAACTGCCCAGAGATCATTTAACACCCAAAAAAGGGATGATACAAGTGGCTTCCGAAAGAAACAAACTGTTCATACGCAACACAGCGGGATACAACTAGTGAGCCACATTGTCCGGAGTGGTCGACAGAGGAATGGGGCCATATCTGGCCATCCTTATCGTATACTCAAAAAACCTGCACAAGACTAACACGATGAGGAGCTCATTAGGATGGATCATTAGATCTGCACGATATTCCCAAGACTGACATTTACACGCTGAGTTAGAAAAGCAGAGCTATCTTTTTGGCAGTCGTTTCGCTCCACGATTTCCCGCTGGAAGAACTACATCCCCGTACCGTACCTAATCTCAGTGCTTTCTTTATCCCATATCTCCAATAAAATAACCTTTCTGTGCTCAGACCCTACACTGACTGCGGCAAGGTCCTTGTCTTGAAAGGAGATTAGCAGATTCTCTTTCAGAAGAAAGTCCACAATCATGCCATAGCGGAACACCGAAAAACGAGAGCTTCAGCTTTATCGACTCATCCTGCCATGGCGCTATTAAGTTACAGCTTTACGAGAGTAATGAGACGAGAGACTCCTTGGGGACCTCTTAGTTTACGCTTTTTAAAGACTTGCTTTCGTGTTGCATTTTTTTTTCCAGTTTTTTTTTTTCTTTAACTCTTCAGCTTGTAAATTTGTGTGTTTTAATAGCATTTCCATTGCTTTTGGCTTTTAATTTCCACCATGTAGGCATATCTGAAATCCTTTGAAAAGAGACACCTACAAGATGTCCATCAGGACAACACAGGGGCTCATCAGTCACTTCTCGCTTCAGCGGCAGCTCCTACCTGTGCGGGGGCTCAAAGAGTGTGATAGATGAAACAGAGAAGCCACGGGGGAGCCCGCCTTTCTTTTTGAGAAAAAGAGCGAAACAGAGGACTGAAAGCTTAATTTCATGGTTTATTAACAGTTTAGCCTCTGTCACTGGCAGCCACTTCTCGGTGAAATGTGTGGTTTGTAACCGTTTAGGATGTCACTTTCAATCAGGTTGATAGAGATTGCAGACAACCTAAACAAAATCGCTTCTTCACAAGACAAGGGCAATCTACAGTTTTACTGATTAATAATGTATAGGCCTCACCATTACTAGTAAGGTCGCAGGGAAAGCTTATACAAGGTAATTCATTCAGAACATATAAGGAATGTCTATAATGAAAATAGTCCAATCAGCATCTGCCTATTTCGGATTTCTATTTTTCTTTTTCTTTTACTTTTTACAAATAAAATGACAAGGAGAATTTGCTGCCTAACGTGAAATACTATTTGAGATTTCAAAAACATCTCAAAAATGTTCGAGAATTGAGAATTGTCTCGTATGTTGTAGTATTTCTAGATGTAGGAAATTTAATTTGGCAATTAGGTGATAATGATCCATGACGCAGTTGTGTAAGGCCGGGTTTAGACATGAGCACACAAAACATTGGATAGTACTCATCAGAGTGATCGGAAAGCACTCGGCCCTATGTTATACTATGGGGCAGATCTGAGGTTTTTTTTACTCATGCAGATTAGGTAGCATGCTGCAAGTGTCTCCACAAATTGGATCACACACACCCATTCAAGTCTATGGGCGTGCGTAAAATATCAGACTGCACTCGGATGACATCCAAGTGCAGCCCAATATACGTGTATCCGAACATTGGAGAACATGGATAAATTAAGTACTCTTTTTTCTCCACACCTGTGATATGGTTCTCTCATTCAAGAGAATCGGATCACAGAAAAATTACACTTAGCTCAAACTATGATCAAAGTTTGAGCCGAATGCCATTACCATAATCAATCCGATTCTCTCTGAAGACAGAATCATCACCCGTGTAAGCGAGCCCTCAACGCGTGACTTCTGATCCAAATGCGACAGCATATATGCCTATGTAGTTTGGTCCGTACACGGATGTGGATGAATGTGTTAATCCTGCCTAAGAGATGACATAGCTTCAAACCTTAACCCCTTCATGACCTTGGGATTTTTCGTTTTTCCGTGTTCGTTTTTCACTCCCCTCCTTCCCAGAGCCATAACTTTTTTATTTTTCCGTCAATTTGGCCATGTGAGGGCTTATTTTTTGCAGGACGAGTTGTACTTTTGAACGACATCATTGGTTTTAGCATGTCGTGTAGTAGAAAATGGGAAAAAAATTCCAAGTGCGGTGAAATTGCAAAAAAAGTGCAATCCCACACTTGTTTTTTGTTTGGCTTTTTTGCTAGGTTCACGAAATGCTAAAACTGACCTGCCATTATGATTCTCCAGGTCAGTACAAGTTCATAGACACCTAACATGACGAGGTTATTTTTTATCTAAGTGGTGAAAAAAAGTTCCAAACTTTGCTAAAAAAAAAACCAAAAAACAATTGCGCCATTTTCCGATACTCGTAGCGTCTCCATTTTTCGTGATCTGGGGTCGGTTGAGGGCTTATTTTTTGCGTGCCGATATGACGTTTTTAAAGATAGCATTTTGGTGCAGATACGTTCTTTTGATCACCCGTTATTGCATTTTAATGCAATGTCGCGGCGACCTAAAAAACGTAATTCTGGCGTTTCGAATTTTTTTCTCGCTACGCTGTTTAGCGATCAGGTTAATGCTTTTTTTTTAATTGATAGATCGGGCGATTCTGAGCGCGGCATTACCAAATATGTGTAGATTTGATTTTTTTTTATTGATTTATTTTGATTGGGGTGAAAGGGGGGTGATTTAAACTTTTATATTTTTTTTATTTTTTTTTCACATTTTTTTAACTTTTTTTTTTACTTTTGCCATGCTTCAATAGCCTCCATGGGAGGCTAGAAGCAGGCACAACGCGATCGGCTCTGCTCCATAGCAGCGATCTGCTGATCGCTGCTATGTAGCAGAAATGGAGGTGTGCTGTGAGCGCTGACCACAGGGTGGCGCTCACAGCCACTGGTGATCAGTAACCATAGAGGTCTCAAGGACCTCTATGGTTACAATGGAGACGCATCGCCGACCCCCGATCATGTGACGGGGGTCGGCGATGACGTCATTTCTGGCCGCCCGGCCGGATGCGGTAGTTAAATGCCGCTGTCTGCGTTTGACAGCGGCATTTAACTAGTTAATAGGTGCGGGCAGATCGCGATTCTGCCCGCGCCTATTACGGGCACATGTCAGCTGTTCAAAACAGCTGACATGTCCCGGCTTTGATGTGGGCTCACCGCGGAGCCCTGCATCAAAGCAGGGGATCTGACCTTGGACGTACTATCCTGTCCGAGGTCAGATAGGGGTTAAAGCACCATTCCAGCATTTGTTTTTTCATTTTAACCCTGGAATGGTGCCACTAATTGTTAGTTCCCTGCCGCTAGTAGCCACCTTCTTCGTCTGTTATTGGAGCAGCTTTGGGAGTCTTCTGCAGGTTGCTGGGCAAGCCGGAAGTCATTACGTAATGTAAGTCTATGGTAGCCAAGACAAGACTCTCATAAACGTAAATTGAGAGCAAGTGACCGTTAACTCAGACTTACGGTCAGTCAGATGTTACAGTCACAAAAATGGAGCATCAGGAATTCCAGCATTATGTGCAGAAAAATCTAATAATTTAAATTGACATATTTATTGATTAAAAACCTGGTAAAAAAAAATCCTGGAAACTTGTCTACATGTTTTGAACTGGGAATCATTGCACTATCCTTCCGCTATTGACTTCAATATATAAGACTTGGATAGAAAATTATGTTAAGACTAATTAATCAGCTTTTTCCCAACGAATATTATAAATATGAATGAGAAGATGTAAAGGATTTTACATAACTGTTTAAAAATATAGAGAGAATTAATAAATGTTTATCAAATCAGATTTTCTATTCATTCATGCCAGCACATGTGTATTCAATTTAAATATCCACATAACTTCTCAATTCCGAAGTATATGTGACCCCCAAAAGGGGGAATTTTTTCTACCATCTTTTTAACATGATAATAAAAATGTTGATTTAAACCAATATATTTATTTTATTTTTGGGGGGATATAATGCTCTACAGTACATTTGGAGTCACATATGTTGCACCTCTGAGGCTGGTGACTGGCTGCAGCGATCTTATAGGTAGCGAGAGATGGGACATAGTAAGATAAAACTGATGGGGAATGCTGGAATAAGGTGGGCTTTATTAGTTGAGTAATGTATTGGGAATTGGGACATTTTTACTTTGAACATGGAAAATTCGCTCCCGGGGCGATTTCAGGATATGAGGGGGCACATTTTATAAACGTTTAATTCAGCGTGTGCAGGCATCATAACTAAAAGAGCCACCTTGTCAGAATGCAGCATTTGTGCTGCACAAGGTGGCTCTTTTAGTTACAAACGCCTGAGGGGGGTGACTGGTTCCCTTTAAGCTCACTATGGATGTTGTGAGGCAGTGACCAGTGTCACAGGTAGGTGTCGCTGTATGTTCTTCCCAGGATGAGCACAGAGGCGTACTGAGGCCAGGAGAATGCATTGCGGTCCCAGGCATAGCTGTGATTGCAATGTAGACTAAAAACAAGTGCTAGTGTTGGGCATGCTAGTGTTCAAGGCAGATTTAGGGAAAACCTGCTCTGGGTTTTGTATTTCGAAACAGACTGCAGGATGATAGTCATGAAGTCCGTTTCATTCCAGGCATGGGTTTTCCATGTGGCTGAAAGCCACAGATCCCAGTTAAAATTCCTGCAGTAAAGGGTTTGGGTGTGTCAGTGTCAGCACCAAAGTCAGTTGGTGCTTGATAGTGTGTAGAGCAGTCAGTGTTGCAGAGTTCCACCTGTGTGAGGCAACATAGGCCAGTGGAGCCAAAACGGCCAAGGTAGCTGAATAGCCTGGCACCCACAGCTTACACAGTGATGCAGTCGCCCACGGTAACTGGTCTCGGAGGTAGACGGTCTTGTGCCCAGAGGTGAACCGGAGATACAGTAGACTGTCCTGTTCCTTTAGGAGGACTAGTGTGTGTAATGGCTGCAAACTGAGAGATATCATGTACTGTGGAAAAGCTGTGAGTAAAGAGACATTGACATGGCGGTGCAGTCACCCACGGCAAAAAGTAATGAAGGTAGACTGACGTGTGTAGTGACTGTGTAACCCAGAGTATGCATGCCTCGCTGCTATCCGGAGGATACCGGGTGCTATGTAGTGCTATGAATTGGACGTTAAGGATATGCACTGGTGTGAATTCAACATTAATTGCTATGCACTTGTGTGAATTGGACATTAATGCTGTGAAGTAACCGCATTAAAGAGACTTTTGTGTTGGAACTTTGTTGGGTCACTGCCTCCTCACTGCATAAGTGTGCTACCATAGCACTGCAATGTATACACCAACTCACACAGTCCAACATCTTAAACCATGCTCTCACAGCACAGTTTACCATTGGCAAAAACCCTAGCAGTAAAATTGGATTTTTGCTGTGGATTGGAGAACACGTCCACATGTGTCTTAAACCATTTGTAGGTCAATGGCGCTCATTCGTCATTTTGATGTGGAGAATTCAGAGCATTCACTACTTCACACAGAATCTCTCAGGATGTAGGTGAGGAATCCATGCCTAAATCCTAATGATCCTGAATATATAAGTGCCTAAGAAGACTTAAGCTGGGCACACATCATTCAGGGTTGCCAATTTGTATTTTTATTCTTTCTGGACAGCTAATCAAAAAGCACAGATTTTTATTGACAAATTGGAAAACCTTAATAAATCATTAAGATTGTAAGTGATACAGGTCTACAGCCCATAATTCTGATATGGAAACATAAGTGTAAATTGTAAAATAATGCTAATTATTGTCAAAAATAATCTTTATAAGTTTTTTCAGCCTCAAAAAATCATGGAAGCCTTAAATCTTTTTACGAACATGGCAAAAAAGTGCCCAATCTTTATAGGTAGCCCATGAATTTCTGGACAGTTGGCAACCTTGACTGCTGGAAGGGAGATGGGAGGTCCCCATAATATTAGATGGTCTGCTGGTCTCACCAGAACCTGCGAGTTCGGCCAACTGTAATGAGTTTGTGGTCCCAATACTTTAATAGCAAATAGAATATGCCTTTTTCTAGTCTCATCCCGTAGCTACATCTTTCTTTCACATCTATTGCCTTTTCTTTCTGCCTACAGCTAGTAATATACATAATTAAGCACAATATTTTACAGTTATCTCGAGCACTGAACTTGCATAATGATAACTATCTGATATTTAGACCAGTACACCAATATGTTGTATGTAGGAAATGTATCTCCTCGACATTAATTCCTCAGACTATTCTGATGCCCATTTAGCATCTACTCAACCTACGAGCCAGACATCATGGCACCAGTGCTGCCAGATATGAGGGACCTTTATCATTGTTTAGCCCCAACCCCTCCCATATATATATTACAAGAATTCATTTTTGTAAAGATTTCCAGTAATGTTGGGTATGACAATTATATATTATAGAGCCTCGGTGTAAGAATTGAATTTATTTCCAAGCACTTTAGTATTGCTAAATGGATATCAGATACATCCATACTTTGGGCAGAGCTGTGTAATAGCTTATGGCATTAGCGGGCAGTGTTTATTAGATCTATACTGGCGTTCTTCACCTTCTTCATCTATTACAATTGGTGCACTGTCTTACGGCCATTTCACATCTGTATTGTACTTTATATCTATGCAGTGAGACATTTCTGCTCCTACTGTTGTTTCCAGTCTCACTAGTCTCCTGTTTGCTTTTCCTCACATCTTCTAAGATCTCCGTAACCCTTAATTTTAACATAACCTTGCAGCAAAGGTTAATTATATCTGACCTGCAAATAAGTCATGAATCTAACCCCGACTTCCTCAGCAATCTGCCCTTAGTCAGAGGCTATTGACCAGGAAAAACCTTCTCAGATGTTCAAAAAGTCCCTCACTGTGGGAAAAGCCTCACTTCAATGCTATTTTCTGTCATGTGCATTTTATTAATGCTCGCTTATGTTTATGGAGACACTAGGAGCCATTTATTTATTTCTGCCATATAATAGATTTCTTTATGTTAGAATCCTCCATCTATTAGATTAGGTAATTGCACTTGTTTATATCATATTATTTATTACATTTATCATTTTCATTTTTTTAAAGATGTTTCATACCCCTTATTCTACCAGAGAAAGTTTATATAAAAACGTATATGCTAATTATCCTAAATAGACATTTTAATGCTTTTTTATGTAAACTCTTTGATTTTCTTAAGGTAGGATCACACAACTTGTTTTATGCACATCTCAGAACAATGGTCCGATTATGCTGATTAGACTGGCATCAGTTTTTCCTGGACATGGAGTGAAGAGAAAAAAAAGTTTCTTCACCTTCTCCATTCTGTTAGTCCATGAAAATCAGGCCGCACTCTGATGTCATCCAAGTGCACTCCAATTTTTTTTTTTACAGATCCATAGACTTGCATTGAAGATTTTGATTTGAATGTCCTTGATGCCACCAATTTACTTCATGGATCACTCAGTCCGAGGGAAAAAAAATTGACTGTGTGCATAGCCGTAGAGAATATCATGAAAACCACGAATAGCACTCGTCCACGAAAATCAGTCGTGTGCATGTGTCCTTACTGTCATAATTAATGTGAGGTAAGGATTTTCAAGATATAGAAGCTCTGGTATGAAACAATGAAAAGATCTTCACAGGTAAATGATACATCTATAAAAGCAAAATATCAGAATTGTTAGGATGTGGAAGTTTCGATGGCTGTGGATGTGGAAGAAAAGAAACTGGAAAAGCATGGAAGGCTTTGAACTCATGTGGATGAAGAATATTGAGAATCCCATGAAAAAATAAAAGAGTGGACCTTGATCGCATCTAGCTTCAGGCTTATATACAATCAGGCTGGAGCTTCAAAACCCATAGAAATAAGTCTGAAGCCCCAAACCTAAGGACCTTGATAGTTCATTTTAATAACTTTGGGCAATGTGGCAAAATTTCCCTTTGTGTTACCTTTATTTTTAATTGGAGGCAGAGTAGGATGCAGATCTCTGTTACAAAAGTCTTCATCTGTACAACATTCGATGGACCTTCTTTGATGTGGAA
This sequence comes from Ranitomeya imitator, assembly GCF_032444005.1. Taxonomy (NCBI): domain Eukaryota; kingdom Metazoa; phylum Chordata; class Amphibia; order Anura; family Dendrobatidae; genus Ranitomeya; species Ranitomeya imitator. The sequence continues at coordinate 931,150,105 of NC_091282.1, read as the reverse complement.
TAGGTGTGTCCTGGGGAAAAAAAATCAAAATTAGCAATGCAACTGAGAAGATGTAGACATCTTACAATTAATGATAAAGGGAGCCTATCATCAGAAAAAAATGCTATCTACCTGCAGCCATAATAGTTGCCATCTAACTAGACAGTTTACTGCAGGGAGAAAATGAAGATGTATTCGCCCTGCAGCCGCTGGCTTCCAGTCTTCAGTGCAGTGCTGGCATAGCAAGAGTAACCACAAGAGATGGGCAAATTTATTCCAATGGAATTGAATTCTGCATGAATTTAACAATAATCCATATTCTCTGGAAAAGGAATTTTTCTCATTTGCTCAGCGCAAATTAATTAAAATAAAATCTGCACAACTTTGAATATCTGCAGATCTGTACATCACGTCACAAAGATTAGTGGGCATGTGTACAGTGTTACACTGTGTAGAGAGCACTGCTGCTCATTGCCCTGGTGCTGGTCCAGTCACTGCAGCCAAACATCCATATAGACATCTGAATATGTAGAGTAGTGCTACGGATGCAGGTACATGTGTGGGTTTTTTCTAAACATGAATACATGTGCTTATTTTTTATAAATGACCAATTAATGGAGGAATTTTGCTTCATTTAATCTGCTGTTAGTTCCTACCCTGCTAAGGCCACGTTCACACGTCCAGTATTTTACATCAGTATTTGTAAGTCAAAACCAGGAGTGGGTGGAAAATACAGAGGTGATGACGTACTTTTATTATACTTTTCCTCTGGTTTTGGCTACAGATACTGATGTAAAATGCTAACCAAATAATCAAAGTGTGAACATGGCTTTAGGGAACTGTTTCAATACCAAGAGGAAATAATACAGACTAGAATTAAATAGCAACTTATAAATTTCTTCTAATAAAAGATTTTTTTTAATATTTTTTTAATTTTACAACCAAATGGGATAATGTCACCCCTCAGAGAAATCCTCTTCTTTCCCTTCCTGGACTGATCACGTATTCTCAAAATTCTCAATTTGTGGGAAAATTCTGTCTCTAGTGAATACAGATTTTCACACGACTTAAATAGGAGAAGACAGTCGGAGCTCATTAAGTTCCATGGAGAACTGTAATTTTTGTTTCAGGAGAACTTGTGACAGAATGTCGAAGCGTCACCAGCCTATATCAATAATGTGAAAATTCTTCACTGAATACAGATTTCACCCCTGAAATGAGCGTGAAAGATCAGTCTAGGAGGAGAAAGAAGCAGATTTCTCGGATAAGATATATTAGAAAATTGCTTATTTTCACTTGCGCTATTGATTTATGTAATAAATATTACAACGGCAGTTAATTTTTATTTCATGGCTTTCGCTAAGCTCAGAAGCCTAATAAATGTGAGATACTGAAAGAGTAACTGGCTTTAATTTTATAAATTAATAGTACACATGAAGATAAGAAATCATTGCATTATATCTTATGAGAGCAATCTGCTTCTTTCTCCTTCGGGAACTGATCAAACGTTTTCAAAATTCTCAGTTCCTTGCTAAAATCTGTATTCTGTCATCTCCCTTCTAATGTAATAATTTGTCTCCTGAATACAGATTTTACCCAGGAATTGAGAATTTTGAAAATTAAAGATCAGTCCAGGAGGAAAAAGAAGCGGATTTCTCTGACACGATATATTAAAAGGTTTCTTATTTTTACATGTACTATTGATTTATGAAAGAAAAATGATGGTTATTCTTTAAGTATTGGATAATTTGCAATTACTGTAGAATAATATTAACCCCTTTCTGACATTAGACGTATAGGTACAATGAGCCCGCAACTTTCCCGTCACATGTCAACTGATTTCATGTCGGTATTTAACATGATCACGCCAGAAGAGCATCACAAACTCTGCCCATTGGTGCCAGTCTCACATGACCACGGGTCGCCGATGGGTTTGCATGACAACCCAGGGTGGGGCAGGAGACCCCTGTGGTTGTCATTGCCGGATAACTATGAGCACTACCCAGCGGCCAGCACTCATAGCAGGTGATCATTTTAGCTACACACAGCAGGCCTGCAACCTGGCTCTGGGTAGCACAGACAATCGGATGTGAAAAGTATACTATATGGCAAAACCAATGGTGTCACTCTGAAGTACAACTCGTCGTGCAAAAAACAAGCCCTACATACCCTTATTGACGGAAAAATAGAAAAGGCTATGGCTCTGGGAAGAAGGGGAGCAAAAAAAAGGGAACTCAACAACGGAGAAACACAAGGTGGTAAAGGGGTTAATGTCACTAAACGTCTTAAACAGATGACCTGGTGCCTTTTTTACATATCTTGAAGCATCACTACTAGCATATGTAAACCCAGACCGCCTTGCAGAAGACTTCACCTACACCAGATTTTCTGTGACATTTCCAGTTCCCCAATATACTATCCATCCCCATCTTTTTACCATATACTATATATGTATGTACACCACCGTTTCAAAGTTTAAAGTTTTTGAAAGAAAAGCACAGTTTTTTCCAATGAAGCTAACATTAAATGATTCATAAATACACTCTATACATTGTTAATGTGGTAAATGACTATTCTAGCTGCAAACATCTGGTTTGTAATGCAATATTTTCATAGGTGTATAGAGGCCTATTTCCAACAACCATCATTCCAGTGTTCTTATGGTACTTTGTGTTTGCTGTGTAAGAAGGCTAATGGATGGTTAGAATACCCTTGAAAACCCTTGTGCAAGTATGTTAGCACAGCTAAAAATGGTTTAGCTGATTAGAGAACCTATAAACCTGACCTTCCTTTGAACTAGTTGAGAATCTGGAGCATTACATTTGTTGGTTCCATTAAACTCTCAAAATGGCCAGAAAAGAAAAAAACTTTCATGTGAAACTCAACAGTCTATTCTTGTTCTTAGAAATGAAGGCTATTCCATGAAAGAAATTGCAAAGAAACTGAAGATTTCCTATAACGGTGTGTACTACTCCCTTCAGAGGAGAGCACAAACAGGCTCTAACCAGAGTAGAAAGAGAAATGGGAGACCCCGCTGCACAACTGAGCAACAAGACAAGTACATTAGAGTCTGTAGTTTGAGAAATCAATGCCTCACAGGTTTTCAACTGGCAGCTTCATTAAATACTACACACAAAACACCAGTGTCAATGTCTACAGTGAAGAGGTGAGTCCGGGATGCCGGCCTTCAGGGCAGAGTGGCAAAAAAAGCCATATCTGAGACTGGCTAATAAAAGGAAAAGAATAACATTGGCAAAAGAACACAGACATTGGACGGAGGAAGATTGGAAAAAAGTGTTATGGACAGACAAATCCAAGTTTCAGGTGTTTGGATCACACAGAAGAACATTTGTGAGACGCAGAACAACTGAAAAGATGCTGGAAGAGTGTCTGACACCATCTGTCAAGCATGGTGGAGGTAATGTGATGGTCTGGGGTTGCTTTGGTTCTGGTAAAGTGGGAGATTTGTACAAGGTAAAAGGGATTTTGAATAAGGAAGGCTAGCACTCCATTTTGCAACGTCATGCCATACCCTGTGGACAGAGCTTGATTGGAGCCAATTTCATCCTACAACAGTGTTGTGTGTTTTCTAATTTATTGTTGTTAGTTTTGTAATTTATTGAAAGATTTTATGATGTCCACTTGTGGGTGTCATGCCTCTAGATATAAAACAGTTGGTTATGATTTTACTATATTGTAATGTAATGTTTATGAGGCAATGAGCATTCCTCTGAAGACCACACATAGACAGTCATGCCTTAATATAAGTCATCTGGAAAATTAAAGGATGATACAACCAAGGGTGTGGGAAACAACACAAAAGGAACACTTTTAGCATAATCTATCACCCAGTGAATTAATAATTGTGCTGAAATACAATTAGGTCAAAAGTGCACATGATGCTTATTGTGAGTTTTGAATTGGGTGCCTTATATGAGCACATTCCTCAGGATGTCATGAGCACAGATGTCCTTATTATGTCCTACTATGATTAACTTCTTTTATACTAATGGCCAGAAACGTGTTGCTTGTCTCATTACAAGAAGAGTTTGAATCAAAGTTCCCAGATCTCCCCATTGTGTAAAAACCTTTCCATCACCAATGTGCAGCTGTGCAACAGAACGTCTCTTTGTCATCTGATCACTGGTGCTACAGAGATCATATGGAAATGAGCCTTTAATAAGGAGCAAGAGAAACAATATCTACTCAGGGGTAGTTGAACACTGTAGGATGCCAATTTGGTTGCAAGGTATCTGTTTACTTAAGTATTACAGGTGGCAAGACAATGCCTTATAGAAGATGTCTTAGCAGGAAACAGAACAGTGCTGGCCATTGTACACGGCCATCAACTTACTCTGCATTGAAAGTCTGAACCTTCTAATCCTAAACAGCCAGAGGTGATCACAGGAAGTCCAGATTCATCTTCTTCTATTATGGTGAAACAGTAACCATCCGTCCTGTAAAAATCCAATCATGGTTACTAACTTATCAATAATTCAGAATTAATACATGAAGTTAACTTTGCTACTAAGAAGGAACTATAGATACATAAACCACAAAAAGCCAGCTACTATAATGATTTACTGTTCTCTACATCCTATTGACTGTTCTTTTTGTCCTGAAGTACCTGCAGGGGTTGTGTTATATATTGTGTGTATTGTATCCTTGACCTCTTCATCATTTCTGCTATTGAAAGTCACAGAACAGTGCTTTATTTTTTTTCCAGAAATCCCCTTTTGATTCATTAGACCACCATTCTGTATGCTTTGTAGTAAAAGGGCCTGGGGACCCTCCATAGAAAGAAACCAAAAATGCAGCTGTGACTACTCCTATCTCTATAGGTATCCCACTGGGCTTTCATATGTATTGGGGGTTTTATTTAGATAGATACAAAACACAGCTTAACTACAAACAATTCATTAAACCATTGACTATTTAATGGTGTTAAACAATTTGGATTGATGGGTTACACCTACAGTAGATAAAAAACAAAAATTGTTACACCAGTTTATCTTGGCCAGGCAACCATCGCATATTTCTTAACTTCTGACATAATGCAAGTATCCAGTACTACCAGTTCTGTGTACGTTTTATATCTGAACACAGCCCTCTTTGGTGGTCTTGGCAGAATTTCCGCACCGATTCCCTATGATCTCAGCTGTTTACTGTCTCACCTGTTAGCATACAACAAACAGATGGTCACTGCCTGGGATCTAAAAGTCAATGTGCCCAACAGGGTAACAATAAATGTCAGCTGTCAAGACGCAACCTGTAGTTGCCTCTTTTAGCAGTGACATGGAATTGGAATGATCCGAGTTTCCATATGTGACTTCGCTTATTTGCTGGCAACGCTTCTTGGAAAACAAAGATCGTAAAATCAGCTACTTTACAGGTCATTACAGGAGCTTACAGCTGGAAAGCATGCTTAGCATGTGTGTAAGTAGATTCAGGGCAGGTTGTGCTATCACACTTCAAAGTCTGCATGGCTGAAGTATGATAACATTCGGCTGCTGACAGAATATTCTGGGAGGTTTATTAGGGTAATATCGAGGGTGATACTGTGAGACGGAGTCATGTGCCCACTTCTGTCATTTACGAGTGAGACATATCTTCTTCAGAGCAGGGAAACCCTAGTCAACTTATCTGTAGTTTCATGACATATCTACATGAAGCGTCATTTCCCACAGACTGAAGAAATCCCTTTATGTAATGGGGTAACCCACCAACACTTGCTGTGCAGCCCAGTGATCTGTCTAGTTTAGTGGTGACGAGCAATTTCAGAGTCATATGGCTCAACGAGAATTAATCTGTCATTAGAAAATATAAAACTGCCAGAACATTTTAGATGGTTCAGCTCATTGTTTTGGGAGTAACTCTCTCACCTGCCTCTCCCATACACAGGAGTGCTCACCCTGCTGAGCGCTCCTGTGTTCTCTTGAAAGAGCCGCTGGTATACTCCTGTGACAGCAGCTTATACCTGGAGAACAAAAGGATCGGTCATCCGTTATCGGACATGCAGGATCCTTAACTTCCCCAACAATTATCTGTCCAAATACCCCATAGTGTACATTTTAGACTCCCATACACTCTGGAGTGGTGCTCCTAATCTATGTTCCTGGAACCAGACATGGTTTTCATCAGCATTGCTCTGATCGGTAGCCAGAAGTTTGTGACCTGACAGATAGCTGTCTGCTAGAGCGACCTGGAAGTCACAACTCAATGCAAGTCTATAAGATAAAGAACTAGACCAAAACGAGGCTCTCATAGACGTACACTGAGAGCTTGGGACCGTTACCTCTGACTTGCGGTCAGTCAGAAGTTGCAATCACAATATGGTGTCACAGAACCAAAGCAGCGCTGGGAACAGCGGAAGATGGCGGCTGGTTAGTTAAAGACTAGGGACAAGAAACTTAGATTAGTAGCACCTCTCCAGCGAAGCAATAAAAACAGAAATGCTAGAGTTGTGCTAAGTCTACCAATATAAAATGTGTTCAAGTATTCGCCCATTGTTGAGTATATAATGTCTCAAAAAATGCAGAAAAGTTCTGTATAAACTAATTAAAAATTTTGTATCCTTTAACATAATATTTAAATCTAGGAGGCTCTAGGAACTAGTTTTGGGGAATTTTTTTTGTATGCGAAATGGCACCTTCTTCCTCACCCAATTAGAAACATAAAATAATAGTTTTTGTTAATTCACAAACTGAAGGTTATTCCTTTTTATTGCACAGATTGGGGTACCCTGGTTGTTCTAATTGTGGGCAAAACCTTCTGCAGGCAGAACTACTGTTGACATTGGCATGTGAGGAGAGATGATTTTTGTGTTTGCCCTTAAAATTAGAATGATGTGATCAATAGCGCCATTATGAATGTATTGTGAACGCATCTACAATGTTGTACACTTTTTTTAAGAGTTTGTTCATACTAGCATATAAATCGTACTAGTGATCTGATAATAAAAACAGATTGCACTCGGACCAATGTTATTCAATGAGCCAGTGCAGATCTGCTTATTTTTTCACAGCTGTATTTGGCATGAGAAAATAATAGCGGCATGCTGCGCTTTCACTCCAAATTCCGGTGGATGCAAGAAGGAAATTGTATGCCATTTGGACCATCATTATATTAACCGACTTTTACTTCTACATTTCAATTCTGTAACATAGGAAACTGAAAATGATTCTATAAAAGAATACAATCCATATTTTTTATTCAGCAGTTTCCTGTACAGATTCGTGTGCTACAGAAGTGCGTTTTTTCTCTCGCATTTTCAGATTTTGGCATGAAAGCGCAGCATGCTGTCATTTTTTTTCTCATGCCAAATACAGTTGAGAAAAAAAATGTATATTTTCACTGCCTCATTGAATAACTTTGGTCCAATTTATACGCACGTGTGAGTGAACCCTTAAACAAAATGGACATGTTCCTCTATAACAACTGCAGTGTGGTATTAAGTATCTAATAAAGATGAATGTACAGTTGAAACCAGAAGTTTACAAACACTGTATAAAAAGACACATATGCAGGTTTTTCTCAACATCAGACATGGTTATTAGGTTATTTAAGATTACCATAATTATTCATATTTGCCAAATGCAAGAATAATGAGAGAGAGAGAAAAAAATTTTTAAATTCATTTTTATTACTTACTGCAAAATCAAAAGTTTACATACACTAAGATTACTATACCTTTAAACAACTCTGGACTGCCCATATGATGATGTTATGTGTTTGGAAGCTTCGGATGTATTTTAATGCACACCTTAAACACACTGCGTTTTTGTGTAGCATCATGGGAAAGTCAATGGGAAAGAAATCAGCCAAGATATCAGGAAGAGAACTGTGGACTTGCACAAGTCTGGCTCATCCTTGGGTACAATTTCAAGATACCTGAAGGTGCCTCATTGATCTGTACAAACAATTATACACAAGTACAAACAATTTGGGAATGTCCAGCCATCATACTGCTCAGGAAGGAGGTGGGTTCTGTGTCTCAGAGATGAATGTGCTTTGGTCCATCATGTGCATATCAACTCAAGGACAAAAATAAAAAGACCTTGTGAAGATGTTGTAGGGTTGTTTTGCTGCAAGAGGGACTAGGGCATTTCACAAAATAAATGGCATCATGAGAAAAGAAGATTATGCGGCATTACTGAAGCAAAATCTGAAGACATGAACCAAGAAGTTAAAGCTTGGGCGGAAATGGGTCATCCAAATGGACAATGACCTGAAGCATACTGCCAAAATGGTAAAAAGTGGCTTAAGGATAACAAAGTCAATGTTTTGGAGTGGCCATCACAAAGCCTTGATTTCAATCCTATTTAAAATTTATGGGCAAAGCTGAAAAGGCAGGTGCGAGCAAGGCGACCTACATATCTGGATTAGTGACACCAGTCTTATCAGGAGGATTGGGCCCAAATTCCGACCAACTATTGTGAGAAGCTTGTGGAAGGATATCCCCAACGTTTAACCCAAGTCATTCAGTTTAAGGGCAATGGTACCAAATACTAATGAAATGTATGTAAGTTTGCAGTAAACAATAAAAATGCCTTAAAACATTATCTCTCTCATTATTCTGGCATTTGGCTAATATTAATAATTATGGTAATCCTAATTGACTAAAACGGGAAAGGTTTATTCTGATTTCATGTCAGATATTGAGAAAAACATGCATGTGTGTCTTTTTATATAGTGTATTGTGCTTTACATGTCCAAGGAAGAAATAAGACAAGTTATTTTTATTCTTTTAAGCGCTCTATAACCTTGTCCCCAATATTCCTTTATATATCTATCTATCTGTTTAACAGCCTCTGAAAAAGTTTTCCCCAGCAGTGATCCACTGACTGAATTACGTCACAGGCAAATTAATTTGGCAAGGCATGCATTTCCCATTGAGGTGGCAGAGACAGATTACACCTGTGGTGAAGAAAAGTCTCTGAAACAGACCCATAAAACATTTGAAGCTTAAAATAAGTCTTTCTTCACCTTTGAATTAAGGACATTACCACAGATGTGACAGCATCTGCCTTACCACAACACAGGTAGATAAATGAGTAGTCCAGTTTATCCAATCTAGCACCCCGGTTGTGTTACACTGCCAGAAAACGAATCACATTAAACGACCATTTTATAGTCATCTAACAAACTAGGGAAAGTGGATTCATTAACACATCCCATACCATTGCTGGAAACTATCGGGAAACATGTATACAATGAGGCAACACGTGATGACAAATAATGTCTCTAGTACTGTAGGCGTACATTCATTGTCCTATTAGAGGAGTGCCGGATGTGACATTGCATTGTCATGGATTATTGACATATGGCCAAAAGGTGTTTTAGAGTAGCTCGACCCAGCTCTCATAAAATGTTATGTTAGGAAGTCCATTTTACCAAGACTGCCACATTACATATATTAAGCATGAAACTTCCTAAGAACTGAAACTGCAGAAAAGGTAAAGTCTACGGCACCCATTCATCAAGTCCAGTGTTTTTCTCACACGCCTCTTCATTAATCTGAAGCAAGTGGCACACGACTTCATGCCGCATGCCAAAAATTTTACTCCAGTTAGAGACTGGAGTGAGATTTCTGGCATACGAAATGCCACAACTTATCATGAATTAGCAAAGCTGTAACATCATGGCCCTGCCATGCCCCAGATCCACCTATTTTGGTGAAGCGGGGAGAAACTGGTATTAAAATGGCAAAAGTTGCAAAAAATTTTAATGACTCAAAGTTGCGCCAAACTTTGTATCTTTTCAAAGCTTTTTCACAACTTTTTCAGTTGAAAAGCTCTGATGAATCGGGGACCAAGGCCCTAAGGCCTCCTTTCATCTAGAAGATTTCATCAGGATGATGTACAACCGCTTGAAATCCTGTAAAGTTTTTGTGCAACTTAAAAGGTACGCAATAATTCAACAACCTTTGGCATTTTTATGCCAGTTCCAACCAGCTCTGCTAACTTTTAGAAAAGTGGGAAGAGTTTGGGCTGGATGGGGCATAGCCAAGCACAATCAATAAAATACATCATAATTTACCACAAAAGTGTTGCAAATTTTGACAAAAAATGTACTCCAGTCCCTGATTGCCATACATTTCTGGTAGTGGTAGCCAAACTCAGAAGCACAGACTTCTAATAAGTTTGGAGCATCTTATTCCAGACATTACTACATTAAAGGGCCACTGTCACCCTCCTCCAGCCGTTATAAACTAAAAGAGCCACCTTGTGCAGCAGTAATGCTGCATTCTAACAAGGTGGCTCTTTTAGTTTTTTGTTCATGTATTCCCAAAATAAAGCGCTTTGAAATTTATCCAAAATACCTGTCTTTGTCCATGGAGGTGGGTCCTCACTCCCCAGCTTGAAAAGGTACTCTGACGGCCAGAGCTTACTGCGCCTGCCCCACACAGTTGTACACAGCGCAGGCGCAGGTTTTGAAGCAAAAACAGCGCGGAGGGGGCGGCGCCGAAAGCCCCTGAAGATTGGAGTGACGGCAGAGTACCGGTTCAAGCTGGGGAGTGAGGACCCGCCTCCATGGACAAAAAGAGGTATTTTGGATAAATTTCAAAGCGCTTTTTTTTGGGAATACATGAACAAAAAACTAAAAGAGCCACATTGTTAGAATGCAGCATTACTGCTGCACAAGGTCGCTCTTTTAGTTTAGAACGGCTGGAGGGGGTGACAGTGGCCCTTTAAGACTGGCCTAGAAAAAGCAAGTTTAAACGAATCGGGGCCTAAGAGGCTTGTAAGTGTTAAGCAAGTGCAGAACTGACCCTGAAGAACATGGCAATGTTATCTGGCAATGATAATAACTGCTTCTCTCTAGCTTTTCTTTTAAAAAATATCTTTAATACAGTGGGGACAATAACTATTTGATACTCTGACGATTTTGCAAGTTTTCCCACCTACAAAGAATGGAGAGGTCTGCAATTTTATAGTTACACTTTAACTGTGAGAGACAGAATCTAGAAATAACAAACAAAATACATTGTATAATTTTTATACATTTTATTTAAAGAAATATGTATTTGGTCACCTGCCAACCAGCAAGAATTGTGACTCTCACTGACCTACTAGTTTTTCTTTAAGAAGCACTCCTACTCTTGACTCATTACCTGTATTAATTGCACCTGTTTGAACGTGTTACCAGTATAGAAGACACCTGTCCAAACACTCAATAAATCACACTACAACCTATCCACCATGGCCAAGACCAAATAGCTGTCTAAGGACACCAGGGACAAAATTGGAGACCTGCACAAGGCTGGAATGGGCTACAAGACAATAGGCCAGTAGCTTGGTGAGAAGGAAACAACAGCTAATAGAAAATGGTGGAAACACAAGATGACTGTCAATCTTCCTCGGTCTGGGGCTCCATGCAAGATCTCACCTCCCGGGGTAAGGATGATTCTGAGAAAAGTCAGGAATCAGCCCAGAACTACACGGGAGGACATTTTCAATGACCTGAAGAGAGCTGGGACGACAGTATCAAACATTACTGTTAGTAATACACTATGCAGTTGTGGATTAAAATCCTGCAGGGCACACCAGTTCGCCCTGCTCAAGCTAGCACATGTTCACGCCCTTTTGAAGTTCACCAATTACCATCTAGATGATCCAGAAGAGGCATGGGAGAAGGTCATGTTGTCGGATAAGCCTAAAATAGAACTATATGGTATCTACTCCACTCGCCGTGCTTGAAGAGGAATGATGACGAGTACAACTCCAAGAACAAAGTCCCAACCATGAAGCATGATGGGGGAAACATCATAATTTGAGGTTGCTTTTCTGAAAAGGGGACATAATTACTGTACCATATTAAAGGAAGGATGGATGGGGTCATGCATCGCGAGATTTTGGCCAGCAAATGTCTTCCGTCAGTAAGAGCATTGAAGATGGGTCATTACTGGGTCTTTCTGCATGACATTGACCCAAAAGACATAGCCAGGACAACTAAGTAGTGGCTCAGTAAGAAGCATTTAACGGCCCTTGGGTGGCCTAGCCAGTCTCTAGACCTGAACCCAAAAGAAAATCTTTGGAGGAAGCTGATACTCAATGCTGCCCTTTCACAGCCCCAATACCTGAAACATCTGGAGAAGATCTGTATGGAGGAGTGGGCCAAAATACCTGCTGCATTGTGTGCAAACTTTGTAAAGGGCTACAGGAAACTCCTGACCTCTGTTTTTCTATTGTATCAAATACTTATTTCATGCACTAAAATGCAAATTAATGATGTAAAAATAATAAAATGTGATTTTCTGGATTTTTTTGTTTTTAAGATTCTGTCTCTCACAGTTGCAGTGTACCTACGATAAAAAATTACAGACCTTTCCATTCTTTGTAGGTGGGAAAACTTGCAAAATCGGCAGTGCATCAAATACTTATTTTTCCCACTGTATATCTTGAAATTCCAATAAATGCAATAATAAAAGAGTATGAAGTTTACATAAGTGCACTGTTTCTGCATGGTGCCACCAGTAGTACATACAGCATGTATACAGTGATTTACATGCAGCAGAGTCAGAAGAAGGGGATATGGGCATACTCTACCTTCTGGCATAGATGCATGGCTTGAGAATTCACTTTGCCGTTTCTAAAAAAGATACATCACTTTTTCTCTCTGTCTATATTTTTATATCCAACAATAATCCTATTCGAAACAATCTTTCAAGTTTTCTCCATTAATAATGATGTTAACACCCTGTAAAACACTGTGAGAATTTTCTATTTGGTATTAGGGTAGGTTTCCACATGGCACAGATCACTAGAGACAGACTAAAGCCAGACTTGGCTGATATCCCAGAGTATTGAAACTCTGCTTTTCTAAGGCAACTGAAGTTACAATACCAACACGGCCCGTTCCATGATGAGCACTAACATTGGCTGCATTCAACCTGATTTACAACTCCATTAAAAGATGACTGATAATAACGGGATCGTTAATTAAGTGATGAAAGACCAGGTAATATGCAGTAGAAAAAATAGGATCACCTCCTACAGCCAAATATATTACAATTAGAGATTGGGCTGTACATACAAAACATATTAGGTTGGGTTCAAATAGCATTTGTCATTACGTTCAGTAGCTCCGTTGGGGTTGATGTCCGACTACGTCTTGCTGCCCACCTCCAACAGATGTATACAGTTGTAAATGACACACAACAGAGCACATTGTGACTCCTACTGCATCATTATAAGCAATGGCTCCATACGCCGGAATCTTGTTTTGCAGGGTCTCAGAGGTAAGTCCAAACTGAGCCACTTACCGGCAAACGCTGTGTGAACCCAGTCTTACTACTTCATTGTAAGAAATGTGCTTAGTTTGCACCTCATAAAGGGGCATTCAATTCATTATTAAAGAAAATTGATCACTTGATTCTTTCAGTCCAAACCATGGACAACCTGATTTGCAGTCTGGCTGCACAATTGCAGTCAGGTATGTTCAAGTCTGAGACATGATTATTCCAGTGTTGCCTACAGACAGCTTCTCTACCCTATGCTTCAATTAATTTAAGGTCTCCCCATGTCAGTAGCTAAGAAGACACCTGTAATCACTTTCAGCAGTGCAGGGAAAAGTAGAGGGAGGCATGGAACTACTCATGTCTATCTCAATGCTTCCCGGACGGTTTTTCAAACTATGTTTTTTATTAAGGCAAACAAAAATATGAAACTTTGGATTCTGTTTTACCTTCTTTGCGGATGTGTTTGTCTTTTTAACCAGACAAAATAGCATAGTCTACTATACTATTCAACTTTTATTAAACGAGTCAATACATGTGGCATCATCTTTGTCCAAGTCAGTAATTCTTATGATGGTAATCTATGTACTATCTCTTCCTATCGGATACTCTTGGTTATGTGCATTGCAGTACAAAATTGTCAACCTGACAATATCATTTGTTAATCTGGTAATTTATAAATAATTGGAAATATAAAATCAGTGTGCAAGTAGACACTTATTGTAAGTGCAACTTGTGCAGCTGCATAAGGTCCCACCGCCACCATCTTCATCAAAGCAGCTAGGTTAATGCTGTCTATTTGTCCGTGTTCACATAACTTTATCAGGTTATTCCCAAAAATACAAATTAGCCCATTTGTTTTCATTGGGATTAGTTGAGCACTGCATTTAACAGTTTGAAAGGCAATAAACGGAGTGAAATCCATGCATGTCCTCTGCTAAACTCAAGAAAGGACTGCAGAGCCCTATTCTAGGGGATCTAAAGCCACAGAGCTCAGGACTGCTGGGAGTCCAAGTGGTAGAAACCACCAATGATCATAAAGTAACCTAATATAGTATCCCCTATCCAAATAAATGAGGATAACTTGATTTTTTGGGAATAATCCTTTAAGACTAGGACACATCCCACTGTAAAGACAAGCAGTGGGATGCAGAAGGATACATCGCTAAATGATATTTTACAGATTGCTGTAAGTCTTCTATAGATGCACTGTACCACTATAAAAGATTTTACAAGTGGATATTTTCCTTACTTAACACAATAATTGTCATTATGATCAACTATCAATAATATCACTATTATTATTCATCATTTTTATTAATAAATATTATTTAGTGTATGGTTAGTTACTATGTAAATAATCAAACATTTAAATATCTGTTATTTAACTGAAAAATTATATATCCCGAGTTCCTTCAGTTTTTGGTGAGCAATGGCAATGTCCTACTGTTTTATAGAAAGGAACTTAAAAAGAATGCCCGCTTTATATAATGAGCACATGCATAATGAAAATTAATGGCGGTGTTCCATGCGGTGTCATGTGTACCAACCAGCAGGTATTGTTGAATGAGTCCTCCGGGCAATGGTGATGACAGTAACATGACAGCATCTTCTGTGGTGGGGCAGGTGCCGTGCTCTCCGTGTCCTCCTTCCTGCTGTCCATGTTGAGCTTTGCTGAGCTCCTCAGGAGCATATTATCAAGAAGATTTGCTGAAAGGGAAATGGATAAATTATATGATCTGGGCATAAGGCCAGGCTCTGGACATATTTAAATATCCCAAAAAGAAAGCGAATAATTTCACAGTAGGTTAAACTTTGGATTTCCATGAAGAAAGCAGCAAGCTTCTAAAGATTACCAGATGAATGTCCAACACTATAAATCTTCAGAGACGTGCAGCAACACATTCACTAGTTCACTGTTAGCAGCAGTAGAATAAATGATAATATTAACCCCTTCACCCCCGGAGCTTTTTCCGCTTTTTCATTTTCGTTTTTTGCTCCCCTCCTTCCCAGAGCCATAACTTTTTTATTTTTCCGTGAATATGGCCATGTGAGGGCTTATTTTTTGCGGGACGAGATGTACTTTTGAACGATACCATTGATTTTACCATGCCATGTAACAGAAAACGGGAAAAATATTCCAAGTGTGATGAAATTGCAAAAAAAGTGCAATCTCACACTTGTTTTTTGTTTGGCTTTTTTGCTAGGTTCACTAAATGCTAAAACTAACCTGCCATTTTGATTCTCCAGGTCATTACGAGTTCATAGACACCAAACATATCTAGGTTATTTTTTATCTAAGTGGTGAAAAAAATTTCCAAATTTTGCTAAAAAAACAATTAAAAAAAATTGCGCGATTTTCCGATACCCGTAGCGTCTCTAATTTTCGTGATCTGGGGTCAGGTGAGGGCTTATTTTTTGCGTGCCGAGCTGGCGTTTTTAATGATACCATTTTGGTGTAGATACGTTCTTTTGATCGCCCGTTATTGCATTTTAATGCAATGTCGCGGCGACCAAAAAAACGCAATTTTGGCGTTTTGATTTTTTTTCTCGCTACGTCATTTAGCGGTCAGGTTAATCCTTTGTTTTTATTGATAGATCGGGCGATTCCGAACGCGGCGATACCAAATATGTGTATGTTTGATTTTTTTTTAATTGTTTTATTTTGATTGGGGCGAAAGGGGGGTGATTTGAACTTTTATATATTTTATATTTTTTTTATATTTTTAATCACTTTTTTTTTTTAATTTTAGCATGCTTCAATAGCCTCCATGGGAGGCTAGAAGCATGCATAGCTCGATCGGCTCTGCTACATAGAGGTGAAGCACAGATCACCTCTATGTAGCAGAAATGCAGGGTTGCTTTGAACGCCGACCACAGGGTGGCGCTCAAAGCAATCGGCCATCAACAACCATAGAGGTCTCAAGGAGACCTCTGGTTGTTATGGCGATGCACTGCTGACCCCCGATCATGTGACGGGGGTCAGCAGTGCGAGCACTCCCGGTCGCGCGGCCGGGAGCGCTAGTTAAATGCCGCTGTCAGCGCTTGACGGCGGCATTTAACTAGTTAATGAGCGCGGGCGGATCGCGATTCCGCTCGCGCTCATTGCGCGCACATGTCAGCTGTACAAAACAGCTGACACGTCGCGGCTTTGAGGTGGGCTCACCGCCGGAGCCCACCTCAAAGCAGGGGATCTGCCAGCTGACGTACTATTCCGTCAGCTGGCAGAAAGGGGTTAAAGGAACACCCACGATCCAATGGATATAATAATGCGTAAATAAAAGGGCACCGACGAATATCTAATAACAAGAATGTAGAATAATGGTGTCACAATCTAATACTTAAACATGCTGAAGCTCTGTGAAGACACTAATGAGCTTATTAATGGATAGCTGAGAGGACACAGCTTTGAATTACAAAACATTCTTGACAGCTGAAGAATTTCAACACAACTGGTGTGACTTCCACCTGCTGTAGACTAGTCCCATCAATGAACACAAAAAGCATTTGAACAGTTGTGACATAGCATTCACATCATGAAAAGGACACTCGGGGACATGCAGTGGTCTACCTACGGAAGGGCCTAACGGGGCATGGAAAGACCTCAATTTTTGGTGTTCTTTGATTTCCCACTTAGGACCTGCACAGATTTTAAGGAGTGGTCCTTTAGTTTCACTGCATGCGATCCTACCGCACTTATTCACCTGAGGAACCGATGTTAAAAAATGAAAGCCACATTATTTAATAATGAAATAAGTTTTTTATCTCCTCAAATCTGCATCTAATAATGGCCCTGTTCCAGGGAAACTATCCTACGAATGAATAAAGAAGTTCTCATGATACATTCCTATTTGACAAATGCCTACATGCTACTATTCATCTAAATGATAAAACAACTCTATTACATAATGTAGCATAGGGTCAAGCATTCATTTGTTTTCAATGGGTAAAGAGGAAAAAGACAGTTGCAGAAGCATGTGACAGAGGCTCATCTCTCCTAAAATTAAAAATATTGGGTGTTCAAATTTCAACTGCCTTATATTTTTACCCCGGCATCAGGGGAGAGTACCCATGTAATCATACACATCAGATGTTGAATTTGGTCGGTAAAGCCGACTTTCATCATGTGTATAGAGGGGTTTACTACCCTCTCCCTATTAACAACACATTTGGCCAAACTGAGCTTGCATGTGCATAAGAGGGCTATTAGGAATATCTGTTCGTGAACGAGCATTGGGAGGACAGCCATAACTTTTGTAAATGTGCTATTGACAACTATTATAGCCTGTTGAATTAAAATAGGGGGTGATACACTAAGGCTCTTGTAAATTGAGGAGAAAGCAGAAAACATAATTTGCTGTACATTTCAGAACACATGGGGAACATACAATAATTGTGAAAAGGAAATGTAAGTGTGAAGAGGAAGCCATAAAACAATTAACAGAGTCACTTAGACTTTAAGTGGGTGTAACATGTTAAAGTCTGCAGTAAACCCACCACCAACCATCCATTGGATTGCATGACTTCAGCCTGATGTGTTACTCATTCTCATAACTGTAAAGTAATCAGCCCTAGTTCATTGTCTCCTTGTCATTATAACATAGCCATTATTCCAGCCATATATTACGCTTAACCAGTAGCTTCAGTAAAAACATGAGCCGTAAACCACGAAAACTCTTTTTCTTTTTTTAAATAGAGGGTGTTCATGTCTGTCTTTGCATAAAAAGAATTAACACTGGTTTGTGATACTCTTGAAATGTGGCCTGTATAAATGAACAGGAACAGATGTTGTGTTTCTGGGTCAGTGGAACATACCCTCTTAGAATAAGTTCTCTTTCAGCAAGCAGTCACAAAGCTGGTTTTGTAATGATACAACATTGTTATTCATGGATAGAGAATGAACTTTTTCAATAAGTTCCAGCCAGAGATTTTCAGACATCTGGCTCATAGGGTGGCACAGTAAAATAACAACATTAATAGTAATATGGACTGAAAACCATAGGTCTGTGTTTTCTTATGACATTACGGGCTTTGGATGAAATCTCTCCGCCAGCTTTTGGGAAGAGAAGTGATAGATCACAGTCTCGTGTCTAGCAGACATATCGGAAATGAGACAATTGGGAAAAAAATAGTGCATCTAATAAAAAGACATCTAATAGTGCACTGGGTATCATTGAGGACATTTGTTTCTTATTAGATTTGTGGGAAGTCAGAAGTGCAAAGTGTCTCTTCAGTAAGGTACAGTAGCCTTCACCATCAAAAGGCATCAGAGAAATGTGGGAAACTTGAGGAAGAATTTCTATGTGATGCCAAAGATGAATACTAAGAAGTTCTGTCTTGTTTTGTCTTTGCTTTCCTATTTTAATTGGAATCTGTCAGAATGATTTCACCTTCCAAACTATTTGTATTTGGGTTTCTTTGCTGTTATCTGGAAGTGCCCTATATGTACTTACTTTGGTCTTATATAGGTATATGGTCTTATATATGGCACATGGTTTGTATCTAGGTCCTATAGATGCCTGCCATATACGAAGGCACCAGTAACATCAATGGCACATTATAGGTGGGGGCCCTGTTAGAATCTCCATTGTGGATGAGGAGCTTTACATTCACACCAGCTATAAATGTTAAAGAGGTTGTCCACTACTTTAACGCTGATGAACAATCCTTAGGATAGGTCCTTGACGTCTGATCGGAGACAGTGTGACACCCAACACCCCTGTTGATTAGCTATTCTCAGTACCAGTGGCTGCTGGAAGTGCTCAGTTACAGAGCTTCTTCGTGTACTGATTATGGCCATGGCCGGGTACTGTATATTCGCCTCCTATTGATTTGCATAGGGCACAGATGTGCAGTACCTGTCCGTGGCGACTATTGGTAGATGGAGCAGCTCCGTAACTGAACACTTCTGGCAGTCGGCGATACCAAGAATAGCTGATTGGTGGAGGTGCCCGGTGTCACACCCCCACCTATCAGACATTGATGCCCCATCCTAAAGAATAAGTACTTAAAGTACTGGACAACCTCTTTAAACTTGAGGATAAAAAGTGTAAGCACCTAAAAATTAAAATTACCATTTAGTTTTAGGGTCTAAGGGGTATCATTTCTCCTTATGGAGAGTGACATACCATCTCTGGCTTGTCAAGGTAAGGAGGCTTATTCGCCGTGCAATGCTCCTCTGGGAAATATAATCTGCAAATTGCCTCTTCTGAGAAAAAGAGGACTTAAACTCTATAGCGCCACCTGTTGGAAGTAGCGATCCTACAAGTCACAATCAACCCTTTAAACGAGTCGTGCAATATGACTTAGGATGATTTAGTTTTACTCACACAATAGTAAAATGGGAAGTAAAAAGTCCTAGCCAATCAGAATGGATTTGAAATATGATGCTTTTAAGGGCATTTTTGATATTTGTCACTGCATCAGATATTGTACATCAATTTATTAAAAAACATTGAAAAATACAAACTAGACAACACAATTTTTTAGCTGTAATGCCCTCTCTTCAGACACCACATTCTGGTCATCTCAAGATCTCTTTCAAGAATGTCACGTTTCTAGGTTTCTTTTTCCTTCAAAATTGTTCAGTCTTTGCACAAGTCCAGCAGGTTGCCCTCATGGTAGTCAGCGAATTAGGCTATGTGAACACAATGCAGATTTCCTGCGGATCCGTAGCGTTTTTTTCCGAGCAGAAAAGCTGCAGATCCGCAAGTGATTTACAGTACAATGTAAATCAATGGCAAAAAAAAAATGCTTTGCTAATGGTGCTGGGAGAAAATGGTGTGAAAACAGAAAAAGTCTGAAAATTTGGGCGCAACTCGGGGTACCTTTATGCCAGAATTCTGACATGAAAGCTTTCATAAATTGGGCCCTACATGTTCAGAGGCATTCTCTTTTAGAAAGTTTGGGGATCAGTTATCAAGATCGGCAATTGTCCCACCACGTTTTTGGAGCGGATGCTCTTGGCTCGGCACAAATCTTACTCCAGTTCCATCTGGAGTAAGATTTGTGGTGTTGCAAGTGCCACCGCTTGTCACAAATTTGACAAGTTGTGGTCGTCACTCCGCCATCCCGCCCAAGCTCTGACTACTTTGTTAGATTTGGGGCAAGAATGACGTGAAACCATCAGAAGTCATATTTTTTTGGGATCAACCTTGCGTTTCGCAAAAAAATGGAACTGTTCAAAGATTTTTTTTCATCAGATATCTGGCAAAATAGATCTGATGAATTGCCCCAATGCTCTTAGAGGTCAGTACACCTTTATGCTTACAAAGCCTGACAAAGCAATATCATACATGGTCACTTATGGTAAGGCTGCTATTCTTCCTAACAGATTTTTTTTTTCTTTCCGTGTGTACAATAAATATTCTATCTACTGAATAAAACAGGATTTATGATTTTGAATAGTTATGAGAATATGTCTAATCCTGTAAATAAAGAGATAAATATGTTTCATTTCGACTGAGACATTGATTTCTTTATACTCTATTCGAGATGTTCACTAGCAGTCTTTTGATCGCAATCTGTGCATAGCATTACATCAGATTTACTTACAGTATTGTGTTTCCATTGAATAAACTTGGTTATCGTTTTTCTTGTGACCACTTTGTGCCCAATCGAAATGAATAAAACATGGGCATAGAAAAAGGATCTGCCTGGTAAACATTAATAATCACAAACCAAACACCAGATGCCCCCCTTAAAGTTTTCATAGAATTTATTCAGCGAGGTAAAAGGTGATAAGGGAAAACCTCACCTACAACACAAACAAAAGAAATGAAGCGACAGACGACTAGAACGATGTTCCAAATATGCACGGCAGATCCAGACAAGCGAACAACAGTCTGACTGGATGGAACAAGCAGCTCGGTAATCTGAAGCTCTTCACGGCTTCACTTTGATATCTGACCTTTACAGACACATCTGAGCTTTGAAACAAGTGTGTGTGAAAACATTTTAGTGATAATCATCCCAGTGTGTGAGGTGAGAAAGCCTGCCCGGCTAAAAATAGGCCAATTATGTCTGGATTTATCTCCCAAATTCTGACTTTATCCAGGTACCTTACGGAGGTAATACAGTTGTGTGAAAAAGTGTTTGCCCCTTCCTGATTTCCTATTCTTTTCCATGTTTCTCACACTTACCGTAAATGTTTCAGATCACCAAACAAATTTAAATATTAGACAAAGATAACACAAGTAAAAACAAACTGCAGCTTTTAAATGAAGGTCTTTATTATTAAGGGAAAAAGAATCCACACCTACAGGGCCTGTGTGAAAAAGCAATTGCCCCCTAAACCTAATAACAAGCGTTTTGCGATAACTTGCAATGAGTGTTTTACAACGCTCTGGAGCAATTTAGGCCCACTCATCTGTGTAGGATTGCTGTAATTCAGCCACATTGGAGAGTTTCTGAGCATGAACCGCCTTTTTAAGGTGATACCACAGCATCTCAATCACATTAAAGGTCTTTGACTAGACCCACTACAAAGTCTTAATTTTGTTTTTCTTAAGTCATTCAAAGGTGGACTTGCTGGGTTTTTGTATCATGGTCCTGATGCATAATCTAAGTGCGCTTCAGCTTGAGGTCATGAACAGATGGCTGGACATTCTTCATCATGATTTTTTGGTGGACAGCAGAATTTGTGGTTCCATTTACCACAGCAAGTCATGAACACTGACCTTAACTGAATCGTGAGGCCTGCAGTTCTTTGGATGTTGTTGTGAGGTCTTTTGTGATCTCTTGAATGAGTTGTCACTGCGCTCTTGGGGTAATTTTGATCGGCCGGGCCACTCCTGGGAAGGTTCACCACTGTTCCTTGTTTTCGCCACAACCACTGTTCCATGTTTTCGCCATTTGTGGATAACGGCTCTCACTGTGGTTTGCTGGAGTCCCAAAGCTTTAGAAATGGCTTTATAACTAGGGTTGATCGAATAACTTTGGCCAAGTGCTTATCCGAATAGCTATAGCACTTACCGAATAGTCCAACAAACAGGCACTCCATGCCTGTGTTGTGACTGTCACACAGCCGCGACACATTTAGCTGTTACACATCGGGAGCGCTCCTGGTATCCAGAATACCAATGCAGCTATTTGGTAAGCGCTAAAGCTATTCGGATAAGCACTTATCTGAAGCTATTCGATCAACCCTATTTATTACGTTTTCCAAATGGATAGATCTCAATGACTGTTTCTCATTTGTTCCAGAATTTCTTTGGATCGTGTCATGATGTCTAGCTTTTGAGGATATTTTGATCTACTTCACTTTGTCAGGCAGGTTCTATTTAAGTGATTTCCTCAGTGAGAACAGGTGTGGCAGTAATCAGGCCTGGGTGTGGCTTTGAAATTTGAACTCAGCTTCCCAAAGATGTGATCAAACACAGTTAATTTATGCTTTAGGGAAGGGGCAATCACTTTTTTTTTTTTTTACACAGGGCCCTGTAGGTTTGGATTTCTTTTTTCCCTTAATAATAAAGACCTTAATTTCAAAACTTTAATTTTTTTTAGTGATGTGAAACATTTAAGTGTGACAAACATGCAAAAAAATAGAAAATCAGGAAGGGTCAAACACTTTATCACACAACTGTAGACCTTGGAGAGAAAGTCCTGCTCATTCATCTGTCTACTGTCCAAACCAGGGGTTGGGGAATCTAAGGCTCATGGGCTGCTTATGGCCCTCAATTACCTTTTATCTGACCCCTTGGCAGATTCCCAGAGACTGCAGTCCTTGGGCTGGCAGTAGTATTTTAAAAGCCGCAGCCCCATTAATTTCTCCTTGGTATGTGAGCAAGTGCACAGTGTTCACTACTGAATACTGAGGCTCTTGCAGTGAAAGATTATGTTAGGGCTCTTTTCCATTTGCGAGAAAAACGTCCGAGTCTTGCATGTGAAAACCAAGCTCTGGCAACGGCACTCCAGAGCGAAGCGTGCGGCCGCATAGCAACACATGGAGCCGCACGCTCCACTCCCAAGTGCCGGCGCCAGAGCTTGGTTTTCATATGCGAGACACGGACATGTTTCTCGCAAGTGGAAAAGAGACCTTAGCGTCAGGACGTACTTTGTAGGCAGAATTAGGACGGAGAAGAGGACTTAAACATTTTACTAAGCTAAGTTGCTTTAACACAACATAAATGGAGAAATGCTAACAATTGGCTACTTGACAACATTAAAGAAAAGATGGTAAGAAAATAAGCACCCCTCAAGGCAGTGTCTAACGAACTAAAAATTTTACCCTTGGATGTGTAGGATGGTATGAATGTTATAAACTCATTCCTTACAGACCAAATATTTTCTCTGTGCCAGGGCATCATAACTGCAGAATGTAAAAACAATGGTGATAGTTGTGGTTCTGCGCCACCAAATATCAATTTACAGCAGTCCTTCCGTACAGCAGTCAGTGAGCTTCCAGCACACTTCCGTTTTGCCATCCAATTTTTAAAATGAAGATGCTTTACAATCTAGATCCTTGTGATGAGAACACTGCTGAAGACAGTAGGACAGCAATAAACTAGAAACTGCGCTTTTATTACAATTTATACAGTCTTGGAATCGTGTTAGCTGTCGCCCAGCATATGTTAATACAGCTCTGCCGTATTTTGATTTGTTGCAGTACTACAAGAAATATGTGATAAATCCTCTTTATGTTTCTCTCGTAGTCAAGGCTTCTCCACTTCACTCTGAAATTAATTGCACTTGTGGGACAACAGCAATCAATTCTGACCACAAAAAGGATTGGCACGATTCACGGTAAACGCTCTCCCAAACTAAAAGCCTTTCTGTGTTTGTAAACCTTGCTGCATTTGCTCATACTGAATGAGTGGTATATTAACTTTGCTCCCTCGGAAAACGATGTTAACCATTGTACTGCCATTTCTTTCCATCTGTAATATACACTTGCTACATATACCCTAGGTCATAATGTTTGTAGGCACTTTTTTTTTTTCTTTAATGAAATATATGTGACGTATTTTGGACAAAAATTCATTTTTGCCATCCGGTTTCATTAAAAATCTTGCACCGTTTGGCTTTTCTAGGCACTTTGTTTCCTCACACATACAACTTTGGTGTGTGGCCATTAATCAGCTGAGAGGAGGTAAAGAAAAGTCATAGATAAAAAACAGTTAGAAACTTTCCCATTAAGCCGTCACAATGAGTTACCTGACAGAATCTGAACTTTATTTTTTTAGTGCCTAGCGTTTTGCTCTGATATTTGTAGATAATGGGTATTACATATTGATCATAATCAGGAGTGGACACAGACAGACAGAAGGGGGATCCTGAGCAAGAAGCGCTCTTTCCAGCCCAATAATTCATCACAATGCACAATGCCACCAGCACCGGAGGTAGAAGTGGGCCACCTTACCTCTTGGACCTCTCCACAACTGCACATGTTGCTCCAATTGTATGTCTGCCCCTGATCACAATATCTAATATCTGTTGAATTTTAATTATGTTTTAATAATGTAAGACCACTACTGGTTTGTGAATTCAGATATCTGACGCTAACAGACAATATTTCTGTGACTCTATTAATAACTACAAACAGTGTCGTCAACTTGACTTTTTATTTAGTTCAGAAAAGTTTATAAAAAAAAAACACGGACAGACAATATTTTTATGGACACATTGTGAGACCATAATAAATCATTAAGATTATATTTACACACGTCTACAGCCCATACGTATGCAATTAACTGCATGCACTGTAAACTATAAAATGATGATAAATACAGTCAAAATAATCTGCAGCCTCAAAGAAAAACTTTTTTTTTTCGGACAGGGCAAAAAAGTGACCAATTTTCATGGACCGTCCGGGAATTTCTGGATGGTTTTTAAACGTTTAGATGTTTCAGTTCTTTACTGTGTGAAACACTACCACGTTGGATATACATTTTTTTCAGATCAGGTTTCAATGAATATCCCAAACCTCTTGGCACATGACATTCACTGTCGGACACAGTGCAATCAATACTGTTTCCAGAACGCTAATCTTTATAAAAGCGTTATAACAGGAGTCATGTGAGGATGAACAGAAGTGAAGGGACATCTACTAAGGACAAGCCACACTCCGCACTGGGGCTAATCCTGCACCTGTGATGTGTGAGCTCCCGGCTATACCACTAGAATACACTTCAGCTGCTTTTCTCAGTATTCTCTGGGATTGGAAACTGACAGGTCATTTTATTTAAAGACACATATGTTACAAGGCATGACATTTATCAAAAGGGGAGCATATAGAGTAGGGCATTATGGTCACAAAAAGGCGGTTATGGCCAGTACAGGAATGGATAGGCCAGTGAGTATCCAGGAATGATGTTAAATGAATAATAAGAGACATTAAGTGGGAGTCCAGTGTCTGGAGTTGGCAAAGGAGCTAACAATGGCTAGAGATTGGCAATTTATTTTCCCGAGGGGCCACATGAGAGTCCGTGTCTGTTGTGGAGGCAGAACCAATAGGCTGAAATTAGTTTTGCTCAATAATAAACATATTCATTATAATTATATTACATAAATATTAATTGTATCCCTTAATATTAAGCAGAATTAATTATGGTGACATCCCCTATATACACAGTATGAGTCCGCACACAGCCCCTATATACTGCATGAGCACATATAGCCCTCTATACACTGTAAGAGCCCACACAGCCCCTCTATATAGCCTGAACCTCCACATTGCCTCCTATATACAGTACGAGTCTCCACATAGCTCTCTACATACATTATATAGCCTCTATATAAAATATGGGCCTCCTATAAACAGTGTGAGACCCCACATAGCTTCTCTATTTCCAGATGAGCCCCACATAGTCTCCTGTATAAAGTATGAGACCCACCATAGCCTCCTATATCCAGTATGAGCTCCACATAGCCTCCTATATACAGAATGAGCCCCCATAAAGACTCCCATATACAGCATGAACCCCACATTGCCTCCCTATATACAGCATGAGCCCCACATTGCCTCCCTATATACAGTGTGAGCCTTACATAGCCTCTTGTGTACAGCATGAACCTCACATAGCCTCCAATATACAGCATGAGCCCCCACATAGCCTGCTATATACAACATGAGCCTCACATAGCCTCCCTATATATAATATGAGCCCCATGTAGCCTCTTATATACAGCATGAGCCCCACACAGCCCCTACACAATGGTGCTCTTAGATTATATAGCAAAAATCTGCTGACAGATTTCACTGAGTAATGTATGCAGATTGTATTGTACAATCTGGTGGTAGATCTGTTTTAAATATATTAAAGGGGGTTTACCATAATGCAATGCACACACTCATGATTCCCCTTTATTCACAGCTCACATTACCACATGTCTGCAACTTGTATACTTGCAGTAACATGACGACTAGTTTATTGCATTCTTCTGAAATGTTCTACATGCGCTGTGAATACAGGGGAATCACTTTGAAATGACAACCATCTTACCAGCTATATGTAGGGTATGAGTGCAGTGATAATCTGCTAGATTGAATAATTCAGGTCTGAAGGACGAGTTCATACAAAGAACCAATGCATCCAGTCTATGAAAAGGGTAAAAGCTCTGACTTATTACTAGATGATACCAAATCTCTGGAAAGTCTTTATGGTGAAAAAAAACTATGAAAAAGTTTTTGCTGTCTTCTTATCCACATTCTGCCCTTCTGCAACCTGAAATACATCAACTGTCTTGAGTAATAGAATTGTTATCATTAAATTACCTGGTAATTTTAGATAAGAAAAAAAAAATCAATCTACTGTTCATAAATACATAGTCGTGGGCTTCATTAATGGCCATTGGATACAATTTACTCCATGATATTAGAGAACTCGGACATTTTTCTCCCCAATGGTAATATGTGTTATCAGTATAGCATGCACTACCCTGGACTGTGACTGTCATTATCTGTTGCAAACTCATGGCTAGTATGGCTTAACATGGAGAACAGGCACTTACACAGGCATTATACAATTTGCCAAGTGATTAGAAGTGGAGCGGACTGTGGCATTCAAGCCTGTGTGCACACATTGCGTTTTTTCAGCGCATGATCGCGTATGGCCAAAATTGGGTTTTCCAGTCACACCAACTCTTCCCCCCACCAACCTGTACCCAAAGAAAACATCCGCCC
Source organism: Ranitomeya imitator (assembly GCF_032444005.1). NCBI lineage: Eukaryota > Metazoa > Chordata > Amphibia > Anura > Dendrobatidae > Ranitomeya > Ranitomeya imitator. The sequence goes on along the minus strand of NC_091282.1, from coordinate 931,122,767 downwards.
AACACTTATTACGAATAAAAACCCAACACATTAAATTCTTTGGATAAATCGTCCACAGCGGCCAGTTTATTAACAAACAATGACATAGATAACAACATGTATAAAATTACATATGCAAAAACTTGAGGGGAGGGTTCTTGGAGCTAAAATATCTGGCTCACAATAGGCAAAAGCCACCACAAAAAATTTAACCAACACTTTTTTACCCTCAGCTGTAACCACCAGCTCGAGGGCACCATGTAACCCGTTTCGGGAAAACAAACCCCAAAGCTCCCGAGGTCAATTCCCCGTCCAGAGCCCTTAACCAAAAGCCAGACCAACCCCATAAAACATCTTCAACTCCAAGAACCCCAACCCCCGCCAAACTTGCCACTGTGACAATGCAACCAACATCACATACCCAAGTAAAAATTGCAACCTCCCAACTTCGAAGCCAATAAACCACACTACACAGAAGGGACCACACCATAACCAAAAAGGGAGGGTGGGTGGGCTTTTCACTCCAAAGCTCAGTGGGATACTGACCCCTTTTCCCGCACTTTCCTGCCCTGAATCCCGCCCCCCATCCTACTATTCCGCCCCCTGTCCTTAACCAATCACCATCCCTTATTTTTCTTCAAATGAAAACCCTCCCCTTGGCAATGCAGTCATGGGGGGCTTCAATCTAGTTATGCCCATTCCTGCCCCCCCCCACTGATTTGTCACAAAACCTGAAAGGCTTCCTAATGACCGCAAAGTGAATGAGATTCCTGAAGTCTCATGCACATGTTGCTTATTTGTGACTTGCAGATTTAACTCTGCAGCATGTCAATTCTAAGGCTATGTCCCCACGGTCAGCATTAGGCAGTGCTTTGGACGCAGCATATGTCCGCTCAGTCCAAGGCGCTGCCTTTGAATAGAGCTGATTCCGCACGTGTTCAATGAACCGTGTGGAATCACAGCGCCCAAAAGATGGAGCGTCTCTGCAAGATAAATAGACATGCTGCTGTTTGGTAAGACGCGCCGCATGTTGGTCTCCGCAGGGAAGCCGCGGGCATCAGTTCACTCATAGTGGAGATGGGATTTCTTGAAATCCCATCCACTATTCTGTAACACCTGGCCGCTGTGAGTTGGATGTTGCGAATGTACACAACGTCCAACCGTTTACGGACCATGGGAACTTACCCTTATAAGTGGGGAATAATGTGAACCAAAAGCGCAATTAAAAAAATGCAGCCCAAAACGTGAGAAAAACATTTGGTGCTATGTTTTTCCTGCGAAAATATGGTACAGAAATTTCTACACCTAAAACTTAACGTGTGAACATACCCTTAGGAGGCTCCTGCTTATAATGGACGATGGCACAAAGTTCAAGGAGGAACCGTATTCCTGTGTGCTGTCACAAAGGATAATTTACTAGCATATTGATACACTGCATTGTAGCTCAAAAATAAAATGCTAAAATTTCCGTTGTGGGAATTAAAAAAATGGAAAATTAAAAAGTAGCAATGCAAAAAGATACTATTTGCAGTGTCATACAGTTTTGTTGAAAAATTAATAAAAAAAAATAGAAACCAGCAAAATTGTTAGAAATACATATTAGTTACCTATAACACATACGGTAAGTGTCTTACATTCTTGAAAGGGACAAACAGTGTTAGAATAGCCGGAATGAAGAGAAGCTTTTCTAACTGGCGCCGTCACACACAAACTGCATTAGATTCATATACACTGCACTACTCAGGAGGCCGCTGTCTCTTCGTGAGCCATCTAGTATAAGCAAAAGCATCATTAGTTATGACTACCCTGGCCTAGGAGATAGTGCTGACTCTCTTCTCAGGAACTGTCCGACTATAAACATCACCTTGACAGTCATTTATCAGGCATTTAGATAAATAGTTGGGGAGACTCTGCTCACAAAAGGAGAAAAAAAAGAGTTGGAGTTGTCAGAGGAAAAACACTATTTATCTTCAGTGTGTCCGACAAAGAACACAAGAAAAGTTTTCTCTACTAAAGTGTTAATTTACACTCTCAAGGACATGTTAACACATCGGCAGTATGATGCAATTGTAAATACCTTATTGTTTTCTTCCTATTTTGTATCATCTTGTATTTGTTTTTATAAACAAGGTCTACCTTTCTAGATTGAATTCCTAAAACTTAATAGTTCTGCTCCTCTTGCTCTGTAAACCGAACCCCTGAAGCAATATGCTACAGTACGTGTAACGGGTGCCCGATTGGCCAGCATAAACAATTGGTGATGGCAGCTAGTGGTTCCTTATTGTCATAGTGGAGTTGGCAGTGATCATATCGAGATTATATATATATATATATATATATATATATATATATATATACACACACACACACAGTCAGAGTAAAATCCGGCACCAGGATCAAAATGCTGGTCACATACCTCGCTTGACAGCTCCTCAGGAGTCCAGTGGAACGACAGTAATCTGGGTGCTTGCCAGATATAAAGTGGAACGTCAATGTCCAAAATAGAGAGAAAGGCAGCACTCACCATACCAGTCACGATTCTCTATTTAAAGTAGCTTAAAACATAGCGGCGGGGAGAAGAGGTGTAGACAACGATAAAACTACGGCCGTTTCGCGCTGCAAGCGTTTCCAGAGGTCCATATATATATTCCATAAGCTGGATTTTGAGGTGTATAACTGTTACTGAGTTCCACAATAACCGGCCTAGTGGTGGAAGCAGCTGTGGCCTCGTCCATCACTCGTCAGTCAATTACATAATTGTCCTGATGATTGGAGGCAGCGGAATTGCGTCCTGTAACAAACTGATGGCAGCGATGGGATCTATCAGCTGTTATCAGTGACAGAGTCACAAAAAATAATCACCTTCCATATGCCCCTGTGTTCGGGCCCACTCTCCTATTGAATGGTGCAATGATGATGTTTGGCCATATTCAGCATCCTGTCAGCACGATTTCTGCTGCCACAATTCGAAAGTAACATAACCTTTAAGGGGTTTCAACAGCACCCCAGTTGGGAAAGTTAGGAAATACTAGAAAAGAGAGTAGTAACATAAATGCTATATTCTTTTTACTAGAATACTCCTTTAAATGTTCATTCTCATAATTATGGCAAGTACTTGGAAAAATAAGCAACTTTGCAATATACTTGTTAATAAAAATCCTTGTTTTTCGCCAAAATGGCTGAATTTCTAGATAAATGATAGATAGAAATACATATGGTATATAAATATACAACATATATACGGTATATGGAAAATGTAATATTATAGAAGGATGATGCCTTTTTTTTTTTTTAAAGTATAGCACGATTATATAACTACTAGATGGTGGCCCGATTCTAATGAATTGGGTATTCTAGAATATGTATGTATATAGCAGCCACATAGTATGTAGCACAGGCCACATAGTATATAGGAGTACTATGTGGCCTGTGGTATATACCATGTGGCCGCTATATACATACATACATATTGTAGAATACCCGATGCGTTAATATAGGCCACGCAGTAAATAACACAGCCCACGTAGTATATAACACAGCCCACACAGTATATAGCACCCATGCAGTATATAGCAGCCACGCAGTGTATAACACAGCCCACGTAGTATGTAACACTGGCCATGTAATATAAAACACAGCCCACGTAATATATAGCACAGCCCACATAGTATCTAACAGTGGCCACGTAGTATATAGCACGCAGTATAGAACACTGCCCACGTAGTATATAGCACTGCCCACGTAGTATATAGCAGCCATGTAGTATATACTGCAGCCCACGCAGTATATAACACTGGCCACGTAATATATAGCACAGTCCACGCAGTATAGAACACAGCCTACATAGTATCTAACACTGGCCAGGTAGTATATAGTGGCCATGCGGTAAATAACACAGCCCACATAGTATTTAGCAGTGTGGGCACCATATCCCTGTTAAAAAAAATAATTAAAATAAAAAATAGTTATATACTCACCCGGCGGGATCCAGAGTAGATCCAGCGAACCTCTGGCGATGCGCGCGGTTGCCGCCATCTTGCATTCCTAGGATGCATAGCGAAATTACCCAGATCACTTAGCGGTCTCGCGAGACCGCTAAGTCTTCTGGGTAATTTCGCAATGCATCTCTGGGACCGGAAGCTGGCGGGAGGCGCGAGCGCATCATCAGACTACCAAAGGCGCGAATAGCAGGTTTTTTTTTTTTTTATTATTATTTTTAACATTAGATCTTTTTACTATTGACGCTGCATAGGCAGCATCAATAGTAAAAACTTGGTCACACAGGGTTAATAGCGGCAGTAACGGAGTGAGTTACCTGCGGCATAACGCGGTCCGTTACCGCTGGCATTAACCCTATGTGAGCGGTAACCGGAGGAGAGTATGGAGAGGGCGCTGATTGCGGGGAGTATGGAGCGTGCGGCGGGCACTGACTGCGGGGAGTATGGAGCGGGTGGCGGGCACTGACTGCGGGGAGTATGGAGGGGGAGGCGGGCACTGACTGCGGGGAATATGGAGCGGGCGGCGGGCACTGACTGCGGGGAGTATGGAGTGGGCACTGACTGTGGGGAGTATGGAGCAGGCACTGGGCACTGACTGCAGGGGTGTAGGGAGGGACAAATCGGACTGTGGCCATTGCTGATTGGTCGCAGAGCCATGACAGGCAGCTGGCGAGACCAATCAGCGACTTGGATTTCCATCACAGACAGAGGCCGTGACCAATGAATATCCTGGACAGACAGACAAGATGGAAGTGACCCTTAGACAATTATATAGTAGACGAGGTTCAGAAAATATCTATAAACTCAGTGATATCCAGAATACATGTTTCTATCTTGGATAGATTTGGATCATAGTAAGTAGACCATACAATATTATCATACATATTTATATGTGCTAATAATGTAGGCTACTTAAAGGGGTTGTCCCCATCAAAGATTAATTGCTCAAGGGGCTCAGAGAGGCAAAAAATACCCCTGTGGTAGCACTGAGGTGCTAGTGCTGCCTCTCACTGCTGCTCCAGTGATTGTGTGCAGTGACATCGCGTAGACAGAATTGCAACCAATCATCTGCTGTTGCCGTCTACATTGGGAAGGTCCTGAGCTAAGTGATTGACTGCAGCCTTGTCGACATGATGTCACCGCTGCAGCCTGTACACAATAGCTGGAACAGCAGCAAGAGACAATGCAGGACCAGGGGAGGATGAGTAGCAGTGGGAGCTAAAATTACTGGAAGGAGACAACACATATAAATTGATTTAGATAAAGATGATGGGCAGGTACAATACAGTTAGTACAATCCAAATTAGACAGTTTTTAAAGGGAACGTGTCACAAGAATTAACGCTGTAAACCTTCAGATATGCACTTATTCTGCAGGTTAACAGTGTTATTATGCTGTCTGGCACCTGCTTGTAGCCAAATGCAGAGGGGAGAAAATGATCTTTATTCTCCCGGTCAGCATTCAGCATTTAGTCGTAGGGGCGGGGCTGGTTAAGTCATTGCTCTGAGTATATCTGCAGCTTAACAGCGTTATTTCGAGGGACAGTTTCCCTTTAAGTGCAAATTGGTCAGAGTTCAAATATATTTATTTTTTAGAGTAGTAAATCTCCCACAAGGTTTCCAAACTTTAGATGCAAAATAACAGTGTAGAGATCTGCATCCACCTTATTCTTGGAAAGTACTGGAGCAGTTCTGACACCAAGGTCAGGAGATACACGTTCTTCATAGTCTTAGGCTACGTTCACATTTGCGTTGGGCGCAGGTTCGGCGATGCATAGCGACGCATGCGTCATGCGCCCCTATATTTAACATGGGGGCGCATGGACATGCGTTGTTTTGCGTTTTGTGACGCATGCGTCTTTTTTGGCGCAAGCGTCAGGGCGCAGAGGACGCAGCAAGTTGCATTTTTTTTCCGTCCAAAATCATGCCAAAAAAGGACGCATGCGTCACAAAACAATGCGTTTTGCATGCGTTCTTGTTTGCGTTGTGCGTTGCGTCGCCGACGCAGCACCGCGCAAATGTGAACGTAGCCTAAGCTTTTTCAGCAATTCTAGCATATGAAAGTGTGTGGTCTAACCTTTCAGATAAGCAAGATCAAATACACGTGTAATATTTCTGGTGAAAGTTTATATCAGCACAGATAGCCAAGGGGATCTTCAGGCACATCACATCATGTTCACAGCCAGTGAGAGCTTTCTGGCAGTTGCTGTAGTTCCCTATATATACTAAGGAAAAGTTCTGCAAGTCTATAAATCACAGGATGGATCGATAGACATGATGAAAATTATAAAAAAAATATGGAGACTAAATAAAAAAAATAAATCACTATTTATTCAGTAACAAGTATTAGCGCTAAGAAAATTGCCAGCTATCATTGTATCCAAGACGGGACTCATCACTGAAGAGGGTAGACCTCCATTCCGCCGTCATTGTCGTCTTGTTCTGCACCATGATAGCCTTTTGAGAGTTATGGCGTGAAGTTAAAGGAGGACCAGTAGCTGCACATCTGGCTCGTAGCCCAAGGTCATGCAAATGACTTCTAATGGTTTGTGTAGACACTGTTTGACACCTTGGGTTTGATATTTGATGTTCAGTTCCCAGAAAATGGATTAATCATGTAACACTGACTCCAAAGTGTCCCGGGAGCCATTTTTCAGAATGACAATGCCATGATTCATGTTGTTTGCGCTAACGTGAGCAGCCTGTATAATCTAAACATTTTACCATGGGCTGCAGCCTCTCTGGACCGGTCTCCCGTCCCACACATCTGGGATGCCATTGATTGGCAATTGCAAAATGAGCTGCCAGCAAAGGATCTTGATGATTTATGTGCCCAAGTGTATTCACCACGGCAGATTATTCCTCAGAAATTATTACGCTCATTGATAAGATGACAAGCTATGTAAGTACATGTGTTTCTGAGCTGGGTACACATACTCGGTACTGAATAAATTTAAATATTTTTAAAATGTTTACTTTTTTCATCATTTGGACATCATTAACTTGTCTATCAATCCTGTGATTTCAATAATTCCACAACTTTTCCTATCTGGTGTAGCAATTTCAATGTTGAGGAGATATATATATATATATATATATATATATATATATATATATATATATATATATATATATATATATATATATATATATATATATACCAAATAATATACTTTACAGAGCCAGGAAGGTACTACCATAATAAATACAGAACAAAACACCTTCACATAAGACCAGGAAGTAATTAAAAAATGTAAACTTTATTGAAAAACACATAAAAAACATAAAAACTAGGCAGTAACCACAGGTGCAGCAGCGAAGGTGGGAACCCCACAAGGACATCCTCTATATAAACATTAAATATAGTGCAATAAGGATACAGTAAATCTCAGAAATGTAAAAGAGTGTAGTAATAAATAATCGTCCAGGGGACGAAGAATTTCAGTGCGAAACGCGCGTCGGGTGTGGTGGGTCCCCGGGTTCCTCCTCTTGGTAACTATACCTCCAATTTATATCTATGTAGTACCTATATGTCTTTGGGTCATGTTGTTTAGCCTATGTTACATATTGTTATATATCGGTATTAGTGCAAGGTGATTGCTATTATATATATCCATGTGTAAAGACTATACTGATTATTTATTACTAGGGTTGAGCGAAACGGATCGTTCATTTTCAAAAGTCGCCGACTTTTGGCAAAGTCGGGTTTCATGAAACCCGACCCGATCCCTGTGTGGGGTCGGCCATGCGGTACGCGACTTTCGCGCCAAAGTCGCGTTTCGTATGACGCGCTTGGCGCCATTTTTTTCAGCCAATGAAGGAGCGTGGGCAGAGTGATGACATAGGTCTTAGGGGCATGGACGCTTATCGTCATCTTGTCGCTTGTGCGCTGTAGCGATTTGAAATGTGTAACACCAGTTTTTCTGGTCAGGGACGGAGGAGAGAGAGAGAGAGAGAGAGAGAGAGATAAAAAAAAAAAAAAGAACCCATTGACTTTGCATTGGGTTTCGTGTTTCGGTCGATCCCCGACTTTAGGCCATAATCGGCCGATTTCACTCGACTCGACTTTAGAGATAGTCGGGTTTCGCGAAACCTGACTCGACCCTAAAAAAGTAAAAGTCGCTCAACCCTATTTATTACTACTCTTTTTACATTTCTGAGATTTACTGTATCCTAATTGCACTCTATTTAATGTTTATATAGAGGATGTCCTTGTGGGGTTTCTACCTTTGCTGCTGCACTTGTGGTTTCTGCCCAGTTTTTATGTTTTTATGGATTTTTCAATAAAGTTTACTTTTTTAATTACTTCTTGGTCTTATGTGAAGGTGTTTTGTTTGGTATTTTCTATATATATATATATATATATATATATATATATATACATACATATATATACACACACATACACACACACACCCCGTATATACTTGTATATAAGCCAAGTTTTTGAGCACATTTTTTTGTGCTGAAAACGCCCCCTCGGCTTATACACGAGTCACGGTACAGAAAGCCGGCAGGGAATGGGGTTTGGCGGAGCAGCGCGTGCCAGGAGCCGGCGCACACATCATACTCACCTACCTGCGCGCCCTCGGTGCTGGCACTGCATCTTGTTCCAGCCCCCGGTGCCCGCCTGCAGCTCAGCGATCACGTGGTACCGCTCATTAAGGTGATGACTATGGACGCGTCTCCACTCCCATAGGGGTGGAGTGCATATTCATCACCTTAATGAGCGGTACCACGTGACCACTGCGCACAGGAAAAGCTGCAGGCAGGCGCTGGTGGCCAGAACGAGATGCAGTGCCAGCACAGAGGGCGCGGAGGTAGGTGAGTAGGATGTTTTTGTTTTTTTTCAATAGGAAACATGCACACAGGGATAGGGGATAAGGAGGCATGCATACAGGGACGGAACTGGGAGGCATGGGGACAGGAGCAGGGGAGGTATGCAGAAAGGGAAGGAACGGGGGAGGCATGCAGACAGGGGCAGGGAGGGGCAGGCATTCATACCAGGACAGGAAAGGGGGAGCCATGCAAACAGGGACTGAATGGGGGAGGCATGCATACAGGGGCAGGGACAGGGAGGCATTCATACCAGGACAGGGAAGGGGGAGGCATGCAGACAGGGACGGAACTGGGAGGCATGGGGACAGGAGCACTGGAGGCATGCAGAAAGGGAAGGAATGGGGGAGGCATGCAGACGGGGGAGGGAGGGGTAGGCATTCATACCAGGACAGGAAAGGGGGAGCCATGCATACAGGGACTGAACGAGGGAGGCATGCATACAGGGGCAGGGAGGCATTCATACCAGGACAGGGAAGGGGGAGGCATGCAGACAGGGAAGGAACGGGGGGAGGCATGCATACAATGACAGGGATAGGGGAGGCATGCAGACAGGGACAGGGGAGGCATGCACACAGGGACAGGGGAGGCATGCAGACAGGGATGGGGAGGCATGCAGACAGGGATGGAGAGGCATGCAGACAGGGATGGGGAGGCATTCATACCAGGACAGGGAAGGGGAGGCATGCATAGAATGACAGGGACAGGGGAGGCATGCATACAATGACAGGGACAGGGGAGGCATTCATACCAGGACATGGAAGGGGGAACCATTCATAGCAGGACAGGGATGAGGGGATGATGCATACCCGGCTTATACTCTAATCAATAAGATTACCCAGTTTTCCATGACAAAATTAGGTGCCTCGGCTTATACTTGGGTCAGCTTATACTCGGGTCAGCTTATACTCGAGTATATACGGTATATATATATATATATATATATATATATATATATATATATTGTGTTATTCCATATTTTATTATTATTATTATTTATTTATTTATATAGCACCATTAATTCCGTTGTGGGCTTACATTCTACAGGATTATGGGGAAGGAGACACTAGGTCGAGGGTTGCAGTAGCTCCAATGGTATTGAGGTGGCCGTGTGGTCTTTACAGGCTGTAAGCTTCCTTGAAGAGGTGGGTTTTCTGGTTTCTTTTGAAGGATCCAAAAGTAATGGATAACCGGATGTGTTGGGGCACTAAATTCCAGAGGATGGGTGATATTCGGGAGAAGTCTTGGAGGCGATTGAGTGAGGAGCGAATAAGGAGCGAATTCCATACAGTAAAGTAAGGCAGCATGTTGTATGGGGCTACAGAACATTATGTAATTGAAGAGTTCTCTTCTCAACAGCTTTCAGAGTATCACTATGTTATAAAATAATGACACTGTAAATGAAACCGCAACGGTTGCACAGAACTATATGTCTTAAATGAGTATATCATGAATTATATGCAAACAGTAAAAGTTTCCATGGAAATGGTACTCATATGCTGGCACACTGCCTGAATGGTAAATAGAACCCCACAGAGCACTGACCACAAGAAATGCAGTGGGTGGAAAGCAGCGCAGTCCTCCAGGGGCACTTTGGGAGATATGGAAACATTTTTTTGCCTCTCTGGAAACATGGGGTACTTATAGGAGAACTGGGTTTAAAATCTGTTTTCTATGTGAACTCTTACCTGAAATAATGGTGAATTAAAACATTGCTGTTTCTCCTGGTTTTAAGTACATTAAGACATCTACTGGAAGGTCCCTGGGCTCTTGCAAGCATCAGATGACTACAGCAGAGCTCCATTATTAAAGGGTTTGTCCAGCCTTAGGGTACAAGTCTGCAGTCACTTTATGTGACTTGTGAATCCTCACAACTCTAACATTGTGTGCTGTGCGTATTAACATATATAGTAACATACATAGTTAGTAAGGCCGAAAAAAGACATTTGTCCATCCAGTTCAGCCTATATTCCATCATAATAAATCCCCAGATCTACGTCCTTCTACAGAACCTAATAATTGTATGATACAATATTGTTCTGCTCCAGGAAGACATCCAGGCCTCTCTTGAACCCCTCGACTGAGTTCGCCATCACCACCTCCTCAGGCAAGCAATTCCAGATTCTCACTGCCCTAACAGTAAAGAATCCTCTTCTATGTTGGTGGAAAAACCTTCTCTCCTCCAGACGCAAAGAATGCCCCCTTGTGCCCGTCACCTTCCTTGGTATAAACAGATCCTCAGCGAGATATTTGTATTGTCCCCTTATATACTTATACATGGTTATTAGATCGCCCCTCAGTCGTCTTTTTTCTAGACTAAATAATCCTAATTTCGCTAATCTATCTGGGTATTGTAGTTCTCCCATCCCCTTTATTAATTTTGTTGCCCTCCTTTGTACTCTCTCTAGTTCCATTATATCCTTCCTGAGCACCGGTGCCCAAAACTGGACACAGTACTCCATGTGCGGTCTAACTAGGGATTTGTACAGAGGCAGTATAATGCTCTCATCATGTGTATCCAGACCTTATTCTCGAGTGCTAGTGTCTGGAGCAGCGGGCACGTGACTGAAAGTATGTGATTTGCATACATGTGGTCATGTGCCGACTAGATGGGCACAGCCTTGCTGAATGTAAGTGTATTGAGCATAGACAAGTCTAGTTGGAATGTGGCTGGAAGTGCGCAGTGTGGGTGATGTGAGGATTCACAAGTCTGCAGTCACTGTTACAAGTTACTGCAGACTTGTAGCCTAAGGGCGGACAACCCCTTTAACATTTTCATTCCACTCAGACAAATTTGTGAAGGCTGTAACTGGCGGTCACTGATGACTGGCTGCAGTGGTCATGTGACATTGTTAAGTAGAGGACACAGCATTGAGAGCAGTGCCAGTTTTTTGTCGCAAAGTAAAGATTAAATGCAGCAATCCTGGGCAAATAATAAGGGGTTGGTTACTAGTGGAAAACCTCTTTAATAGGGTTGTCCAGTTTGTAAGAACTATTTTGCAAAGGGCTAAGACTGGCTAAAAACAATAATTGATACATGCTATCTACAACCCTTTTCCAATGCCTACCTGGTCTTTGCAGGTCTCTACTTCCTGGTCCAGTCTCAACATTGGCAGGAAATGCCCTTTCAGCCAATCACAGTGGTGCCCTGCCTCAGTCAGTGATCGGCGCAGCGGTACTTGCTGTCATTTCCTGTGTGCAGAGGCTGAGCCAGTAATGAAACACGTGTGTTCAGCCCCAGGTTTATGCAGAACGGCATTACTTGTTACTAAGGCCTGGGCTACACTGTGACTTTTTGTAGCTACTGCTTGATTTTAACTATTTAGCTACAGTTGCAGTCCAAAGCAGTATACCGAGTTGTATGCAATTGGGTGGACTCCAGCTGCCACTTAATAGTTAAAATCCATCAATAGGGCTGCAAACGTCTAGTGTGGCCATGGCCTAAGACTGCAGCATTGTAGGTATGGCTGCTTACATTAGCGGCTGCTCTGACCATTTTTCTTGCTTTTCTTCATGTTTCTTATTCTTTTTTCTCTTCTTCTATCTCAAGAAACCCTTCATAAGAGAGGGGACAGACACAGAAACTGATGTTTCTAATTACTCACGACCCCTGGAGACTTTGCAGTTCCACCATGTAATAATAAAAGGTTACAGGTGGGAAGACAAATTTAGCCGAGTCAATATTATGGCGCTGACATGATCTAGTAGGTCTTTCACGTAAAGCCGCTGTAATTGACCTATGGCCTGCTTTCCTAGCACAGACTCTAATTTTACCAATTGTCTATAACAGGAACCGTGTCTACGCCTGAAGGCAAGTGCTCCTCATCAGCTTGATTTTGCAGTGAAGTATCTTGTAGCAATTTAAGCCAAGAAGGAGAGTAGTTAGACTTCATCCGATACATCCAAAATGTGCAAACTAGGGAATACCATCTATTATTTCATGTGAGTGATTTATTTACCGTATTTAATAAACATCCAGTACATAGAGTATACTGGTACTACAAACAGAAGGAGTCAACAATATTGGAAGATATCTAGCAATTTCCCATCTAAGTCAGGCAGTATAGCTAAAACCTAGCAGTAATAACAGTGATGTTCTCCATTGATATACTCATTCTCAGCAAGTCATGCAAACAAAGGCCAAATATAAACTAAGCAAATTTTATCTGGGCTTAGCAAAAATCACCACTCCTACAGTACAAGACTGTCCTAACCACTGAGCCTCCTACATACCAGACTGTAGGGATGTTTGACTTGGAAATATTTTGTATTCTCTTCAAGGGGTTCTTCAACTTCCATACAATGATAATCCATATCTAGGTGCACGGGACACCAAGCAGCTTAAAGAGGACCTGTCGCCAGGTTAAAATTGTCCAGTTTTACTATTATTTTATTCTGTTTCTCCCCAAGTATTCTGTAGTTATTATACTTTTATATCAATACGCCATATGGCTTCAGAGATTTGGGCCTTTTTTATGTTTAGTGCTCATTTTTATGTTTGCTTGTAAGCGGGTGTTGCTCACAGGAGAATGAAAAGCAGCGCCTAAAGACAACATCCTCAGAGAATCCTGTGAGGGAAGCCCCTAGTAAAGACCATAAAAATTAGCACTAGATAAAAAGGCCCATATCTCTGGAACCGTATTGTCAATTAAAAGAAAAAAAAATAACTGAAAACACCTATGGGAGCAGCAGGAATAAAGAGCAAAACTGGCAACTTTGACTTGGTGACAGAACCTACCACCGGGCCATTTTACATTTTTTGCTTCCGTTTCTTGCTCCCCTTTTCCCAGAGCCATAACTTTTTTATTTTTCTGCCAATATGGCCATGTGAGGGCTTGTTTTTTGCAGGACGAGTTGTACTTTTGGACATCATTGATTTTACCATATAATGTAGTGGAAAAGAGGAGAAAAATTCCAAGTGTGGTGAAATTGCAAAAAAAAGTGTTGTTGTTTTTTTTTTTTGGGGGGGGTTGAATTTTCTCTTGTTATGCCGTTTACCGATCGGATTCATTCTTTTTATATTTTGATAGATCAGGCGATTCTGAAAGCAGCGATACCAGATTTGTGTATTTTGGATATTATTTTTATTGTTTTATTTAGAATGGGGCCATAAGGGGTTGATTTAAACTTACATTTTTTAATGTTTTAAAACTTTTTTTTCTACTTTTAACTTGCTTTGATAGTTTCCTTAGGAGTGTTGAAGCTTCGATCTTCTGATTGCTTCTGCTACACATAGCAGGGCTTCACGGCTGCTATGTGTAGCAGAAATGCTCATCTGCTATAAACGCCAGCCACTGGGAGGCGCTCATAGCAGATCGGCAATGACAAGCTCTTCTGCAGACCCCCGATTATCATTCCAACTCATCGAAACCCTGCGATCACATTACAAGGGCGCCAATGGGTGGGATTAGTGACGTGCTTCTGGCGCAAACATGGTAAATACCGCTATCAGAGATTGACAGCGACATTTAACATGTTGGTTAGATGGCGATTCCTTCAGTGGCTGTCATTATTGGCTAGTAGCTGAATAACACTGTACCTGTGATATTTGCACAGTTCAACCCTATGATTAGATCTGTATATAGCACTTGGCACCTTTATATAATTAGTCGCTGGGCTATGTCGGCTTTTGTGCACCTTTATAGCCCTTTGTTGTGGTTACCTTTGAATAGACATCTGACCCTATTATGTCATCTTTTGATTGGTTTTATTGTATTGTTGGTCTTTTTCCCATAGTAGTTAGACTGGTTATTGGCTAAGGCCGGCGTCACACTGGCGTTTTAAACTGCCGAGTGCAATGCGATAAAAAAAAAAAAATCGCATTGCACTCGGACCAATGTTAAGCTATGGGGCAGCTCCCAGCAGCCGACTTTTTGTCGGCCGCTTTCCTCCGTCCGAGACAATCGCAGCATGATGCGATTGTCTCGGACCGAGGAAAACTCTCGGCTCACTCGCACCCATATAAGCCTATGGGTGCGAGTAAGACAGCGCACACCACTCTGATATCATCCGAGTGATGTGCGCTATAAGCGGACCCCAGCAATGGAGGAGATGGAGAAATACATTTCTCCGCCTCCTCTGCAGCTGTGCTCCGATCCTCCCTGTGCGAGAGAATCGGAGCCCAGACGCATGACACTCGGCTCCTGCTCTGCTGCGAGCAGGAGCCGAGTGTCATTAGCATATCGCATCCGATGCTCTCGCCAGTGTGACCCCGGCCTAATAGGGTTTATCAGGGTCAGCCATTGGTAAGCGGAGTGCCAATTTTTGTATTTAGGGTGCCAACCTCAGCGGTAAGGCAGGGTGCGATGTTATGTAATAGGGTATCCTATCTACACCATATTATATCTTCTTTAGTCTGGTTTTGGTAGCACTTAAATAAGTCTATAATTGTTTAGATAATAAAATTTTAAAGATGATCAATTAAAGTTATTTTTTTATGATACATTTCTTGCGGTGATTCTGATGCACCCAATGAACTAAGTGTTACATCGTTGGAATCAGGCTCTCTGTCCCTACTGCAGACTGCTCTCAGATTACAAAGCAAAACCCTGCTGACACATTCCCGTTAACCTCATTTGTGTGAGCAGAGCTAAAGAAACCTGTTCCAGGTAGACACATTTATATGAACGCATACCTAACTTTGGCTACAGTAGATCTGTCCTTTGAGTAAACTGATATGAGCAGAAGTCATACGGATCAATAATTGCTGTGACCGTCACATATATCTTATAGCAGTGTATCTAAGGTGAACATAAAATAAACATTGTGCAATATTCATCTGTCTGGAAGAACCTTATTATCCAGTCTGCAATGAACCTAATTGAATTCTTATACTAACAAACCCATATTTTCTGTGTAATATAATGAGCTTATAGTATGCGTCATCCTACAGGTAATCTTGTAGGAAATACAGCACTAGCTTTATCAAACCAGAAAGTGCGTGGAGTCTGGAATTATATGTATGTTTGCTTTGGACTGGTCTTACTATCACAATCACCATTTTCCCCTTTAAATCTTTTTTTTTTTCTTTCTACACCCATCGTTTTTTTCATTTCTTACCAATTTGCAAAATACTCTTCTCATTGGATTTCCACTTAAAGTCCCGACTAGTTTCCTATTATATTTCTTCATTTAAAGAGGTCTTCTGAGCTGAACACAGAAGATTGCAGACTGTGGAATGAGCACACTGTCACAATCCCCCTGTATTCACAGCGCAAGTAGAACATTGAGGGAAGCATCTAACTATCAACCACAGTCGGATCCTTCAGACGGAACCTGAAAACTCATCTCTTCAGGAAAGCCTACAGCCTGCACTGACACGGCTGCCGCCTCACCACCAACGAAGCTACCGCCTCACCAACACCGGAGCTACCGCCTCACCAACACCGGAGCTCCTGCAACCCTCAACCTACTGTCTCCTTCCCCATAATCCTGTAGAATGTAAGCCCACAAGGGCAGGGTCCTCGCCCCTCTGTATCAGTCCGTCATTGTTAGTTTGTTTACTGTATGTGATATTTGTAACTTGTATGTAACCCCTTCTCATGTACAGCACCATGGAATCAATGGTGCTATATAAATAAATAATAATAATAATTTAGTTGGCATATGTCACTGAAAATATGAAAACCGCATACATGTGGCCATGTGAGCTGTGAATAAATGGGAATCATGACACTGTGTGCATGGAATTATGGTAAACCCCTTTAACATATTTAAAACAGATCTATAGTAGTTTTTTGCTCTAGAGTCTGAGAGTAGCTCAATATAGGGCCTGAGACGTTGATTCCAGGGATCCGTCACTAACTAGACTGTGTATTCTAGTTACAATACAAACAGTGTTTTATCATCAGAAGATGTAAATTGTCTCCTCAGAGGAAAAGGACTCGAACCCTAGCGCCACCTATAGGAAGTAGCAATCCTAAGAGTCAATATCGACTCTTTCGTAAGCCTTGTCACATGACTTGGGATAAAAACCCAAACCTCAGTTTGCAGATACTGTGTTTAGAGGGAAAGCCAACACCAGTGGAAAGTGGGAGATCTGGTTTGGCTGGGTGAGAGGCATCTGACCAGGAATCAAGGGGTAACATTTCTCCTTGCGGAGAGTGAGATGTCAAACCTGACATGCCAAGGTGAGGGGACTTTTAAGCTGCAATGCTCATCTGGGAAATATGCAAATTGTCTCTTCAGAGAGTAAGAGGACTAGAACTCTATTGCCACCATATTGAAAGTCAATATTGACTCTCTAATGATCCTTGTCACATGACTTAGGAGTCCTCTTCCTCTCTGTAGTGACAATTTGCATATTAGCCAGAGAAGCATTGTGCCCTTAAAGCCTCCTCACCTTGGCAAGTCAGGCTTGACATGTCACTCTCTGCGATGAGAAACGTTACCACTTGGATTCCGGTCAGATGCCATTCACCCAGCCAAACCAGATCTCACAGTTTACACCGACGAGGGCCAGTACCCTGAAACACAGTGCCTGCAAATTGAGATTTTGGTTTTGTCTTTTATCCTACGTCATGTGAAAAGGCCTATATTTGGCAATAGAGTTCTAGTCCTCTTCCTCGCTTAAAAGTCTCCTCACCTTGGCATGTCAGGCTTGATATGTCATTCTCTGCAAGGAGAAACGTTATCCCTCAGAAGATTAACACTGCCAGACAACAGCTCACTGGATCAAGTTCATCTGTGCAACCCCATCTCCACCACTGAATACCAACTTGCCCACAATGCACGGTGCACACAGAAAGCTGCCAGTCAGGAGTGTGGGCGAGGTTATACATAACTCAGCCTTCTGAGCACCACTACATCTATAAACAGAGAAAACAAAGATCATAGCAAAACTGTGCCAAGCAGCCCAGTAAGTGACACATCCCTGCAATCAGGCTTTCTTGCCCTACATCATGCTACTCTCAGATTATATAGCAAAAACCTGCTGACAGATTCCCTTTAAATCGATCTCTTAGATCTAATGGGGCTGGAATACTTCTTTTAAACTCCATGGCGGTATAATCTTCATATCAAGAGGAGCATTTCAGCAGCCCACATGAAACACTAACTTCAATCTCAGATGGGAAAACATTAGAAAATTATTATATACCTTTTCTGTCATAGTTTTTTTTTTTAAATAAGTACAGCAGGCATGGGAGGACCAACAGATCTAATCAAATGGAATATGTCCCCTGTTTTTTGCTACCCCATCTGAGAGGAGCATAATGTAGGGGAAAGACCCGGATTTCTCGTATATGATACCTTGATTATACTTGATCTTCATTTCTAACAAAACCCACCAGAAAATAGCCCAAAAGGCTCCAGCCAGCAGTGTGCAGCTAAACAAACAAACACAAGACTTCGCCAATTCCCATGATCACACAAAATGTATTCAGACAGAAGACAACTGTGGACGGATGAAACATTCCAGTCCTGAAAGCCAGTGTAGACATAAAAAGACGTTTTCTTCCTGTTCTGCCCCAAACAGATCAAATTGTGACATATTTTAACACATCCATTTGCTCGAAGCTTTTAAAACAACAAGCTGGAGGTCAAATAGAAAAAGCCACAGGTGTCTGCGATGTCAAGAGTGAAATAACTCGAGGTCAGACTAAAATCCGATCCTTGCACTCAGACATTCCTTCTGGCATTATAAACACTCCCTCAAGGAATATTACGCAAATGCTGAGAAACTCTTCCCAAAAACATATCACTTTAATGCGCTCCTAGTGATCCATCACAGCCCAGAAAAGAAATGCAATGCCTCTATGCTATATGTATCCAAACATGAAAAAAACTGAGCTAAGAAATGTCACAAGGATAAAGAAGTAGAAGGTTGGTTCTTCAAAGCTATTTACTCGATATTCTACGAGATCCAAGAATGATCTAATAGAAAATTATTCTTCTCAAACTGTGACGTGACCTCACTAATGAGATACGCTAATGTTCTTTATGAGCCGATGAGGCAATTTTAAAAGAAGTGATCATGAGCTGCCTAGACGATTATTCTACATGTATCAAGCTGGGTTGAAATGTTGAAACACAAATAAGACTTATCAACAGAATGTTTTCTAAATTTTGGCACTGACTGACAATTCTCAGGTCAGATAAAGGAATCAGTCGTGTAAGTAGAGTCTAATGGGAACCGATGCAAAATTTGGACCTTGGCCCCCACCTGCATGTTGGTCAGATGTATGAGCCTTTATAACATTCTACATCTTATAAAGACATATGTGTTCACCCACCTGATGACCACCATCATGAAGCCTTCTTTTAATAATGTCCCCCATAATGGACTCCTTCCTGGTACAATGTCCCCCATAATGGACTCCTTCCTGGTACAATGTCCCCCATAATGGACTCCTTCCTGGTACAATGTCCCCCATAATGGACTCCTTCCTGGTACAATGTCCCTCATAATGGACTCCTTCCTGGTACAATGTCCCCCATAATGGACTCCTTCCTGGTACAATGTCCCCCATAATGGACTCCTTCCTGGTACAATGTCCCCCATAATGGACTCCTTCCTGGTACAATGTCCCCCATAATGGACTCCTTCCTGGTACAATGTCCCCCATAATGGACTCCTTCCTGGTACAATGTCCCCCATAATGGACTCCTTCCTGGTACAATGTCCCCCATAATGGACTCCTTCCTGCTACAATGTCCCCCATAATGGACTCCTTCCTGCTACAATGTCCCCCATAATGGACTCCTTCCTGCTACAATGTCCCCCATAATGGACTCCTTCCTGGTAAAATGTCCCCGATAATGGACTCCTTCCTGGTACAATGTCCCCCATAATGGACTCCTTCCTGGTACAATGTCCCCCATAATGGACTCCTTCCTGGTACAATGTCACCCATAATGGACTCCTTCCTGGTACAATGTCGTCCATGATGGACTCCTTCCTGGTAAAATGTCCCCGATAATGGACTCTTTCCTGGTACAATGTCCCCCATAATAGACTCCTTCCTGGTACAATGTCCCCAATCCTGAGCCCTTTCCAGTTATAATGTTCACCTGTATCAATATAATAGTAAAAGTAAAGATTTCTTGATTATTGATCACATTCGTAGATATTATTAGCTTTCTAAGAACATAGGTGATGTCCTTATATATTGCTGAAAATCATTGCGTAAACCCTATATATCCAGTGAAAGAAACTAATTTCCTGAGCTGCCAAAGTGTACACAGCATTGCAGGTGTCTCTTATGATACTCTCGTCTCTAGGTTTTATAGTTCAGGCGGAGAAGCATTGTCTTTTATGTGTAGTCATTAAGACATATGCACTTCTTTAGGAAGACAAAATTCCTAAAAAAATAATGAAAAATATATCCAGTCAACTGTGATAACACATCTCTATAACTGTGCTGCAGATTTAGATTTCATGTACTGAAATTTACTCTGCTTTTTGATAGCATGGTTCATTCAGAATCCCCAAAAGTCACTGTAACCTTAGGATGGGCTCTTAGTCATGTTTGATGTTCTTCCTTGTCCAAAAATTTCTGACTACAAATCAAATTTTCTTGTGCTTATTTTAGAAGCCATCAAAACTGCAGCACTATCAAAATTAATAATAATCGCCAAGTAATTAGTTGTAAACTTAATTTATATTTCAAGAACGCCAAAACTACCACATAGATTTACCACACACCCTTATAAGCATAATTTAGACCTACCAACAGAGTAAAAAGGGGTCTATCTGTCATATAAAGAGTACTTATATTCTTACAATAGTAGTTACAATACAAGAAGGAAAGGAGAGGAATGCTCCTAAGATATTGCATCTCTACATACTACACACACAATAATACAGGCAGATACTTATTCATCATGTAATACTATAAGGGAGGAGTCAGATTGGCTCAAATATTATTATTATTATTATTATTATTATTATTATTATACATTTTTATAGCGCCATTTATTCCATGGCGCTTTACATGTGAATACGGGGCAAATATAGACAAATACATTAAACATGAGCAGATAACAGGGCACACGAGTACATAAGGAGGGAGGACCCTGCCCGCGAGGGCTCACAGTCTGCAGGGTTCCACTTAATGCAGGACAATGCCAGACCTCATGTGGCTGGAGCGTGTCAGCAGTTCCTGCAAGATGAAGGCATTGAAGCTAAGGACTGGCCCGCCCATTCCCCAGACCTGAATCTGATTAAACACATCTGGGACATCATGTCTCGCACCATCCACCAGCGTCACTTGCACCACAGACTGTCCAGGAGTTAGTGGATGCTTTAAGGTACCGTCACACTAGACGATATCGCTAGCGATCCGTGACGTTGCAGCGTCCTGGCTAGCGATATCGTCCAGTGTGACAGGCAGCAGCGATCAGGCCCCTGCTGTGATATCGCTGGTTGGGGAAGAAAGTCCAGTACTTTGTTTCGTCGCTGGATCTCCCGCTGACATCGCTGAATCGGCGTGTGTGACGCCAATTCAGCGATGTCTTCGCTGGTAACCAGGGTAAACATCGGGCCACCAAGCGCAGGGCCGCGCTTAGCAACCCGATGTTTACCCTGGTTACCATCGTTCAAGTAAAAAAAACAAACACCACACACTTACCCACCGCTGTCTGTCCCCGGCGCCGCGCCCCTCCGCTCCGGCTGCGAGCACAGCGGCCGGAAAGCAGAGGGGTGACGTCACCGCTCTGCTTTCCGGCTGCCCGGCGCTCACAGCCAGAGCAGAGAAGCACAGCGCCGGGGACAGACAGCGGCAAGTATGTAGTGTTTGTTTTTCTCACTTTAACGGAGAAATATCATTATTATCAAATATATAGTCAATGTCATTAAGAATTATCTTAAGAGTACAGAAGGGCAAGAGTCCTGGAAGTGATGCTATGGCTCCCAGAGAGCCCCAATCTCAACATCATCCAAACTATATGGGATTACATGAAGACACAGAAAGATCGTGGAAGCCTAAAGTGTGTATATATATATATATACATATATATATATATATATATACTATATATATCTTTATCTATCTATCTATGTATCTATCCATCTATCTATCTATATATACTAGATGGTAGCCCGATTCTAACGCATTGTTTATTCTAGAATATGTATGCGTAGTGTATAGCACAGCCCACATAGTATATTGCACAGCCCACGTAGTACATTGCGCAGCCCACGCAGTACATTGCGCAGCCCATGCAGTACATTGCGCAGCCCACGCAGTACATTACGCAGCCCACGCAGTACATTGCGCAGCCCACGCAGTACATTGCGCAGCCCACGCAGTACATTGCGCAGCCCACGCAGTACATTGCGCAGCCCACGCAGTACATTGCGCCGCCCACGCAGTACATTGCGCCGCCCACGCAGTACATTGCGCAGCCAACGTTGTATATTGCAAAGCCCACGTTGTATAATGCAAAGCCCACGTTGTATATTGCAAAGCCCACGTTGTATATTGCAAAGCCCACGTTGTATATTGCGCAGCCCACGTTGTATATTGCGCAGCCCACGTAGTATATTGCGCAGCCCACGTAGTATATTGCGCAGCCCACGTAGTATATTGCGCAGCCCATGTAGTATATTGCACAGCCCACGTAGTATATTGCGCAGCCCAGGTTGTATAATGCGCAGCCCAGGTTGTATATTGCGCAGCCCACGTTGTATATTGTGCAGCCCACATTGTATAATGCACAGCCCACGTTGTATATTGCACAGCTCGCGTAGTATATTGCCCAGCCCGCGTAGTATATTGCGCAGCCCATGTTGTATATTGCCCAGCGTGCGTAGTAAATTGCACAGCCATCGTAGTATATTGAGCAGCCCACGCTGTATATTGCGCAGCCCACGTTGTATATTGCGCAGCCCACGTTGTATATTGCGCAGCCCACGTTGTATATTGCGCAGCCCACGTTGTATATTGTGCAGCCCACGTTGTATATTGCGCAGCCCACGTTGTATATTGCGCAGCCTACGTTGTATATTGCGCAGCCCACGTTGCATATTGCGCAGCCCACGTTGTATATTGCGCAGCCCACGTTGTATATTGCGCAGCCCACGTTGTATATTGCGCAGCTCACGTAGTATATTGCCGAGTCCACGTAATATATTGCACAGCCCACACAGTCTATAGCAATGTGGGCACCATATTCCTGTTAAAAAACAGAATTAAAATAAAAAATAGCGATATACTCACCCTCTGTTGGCCCCCGGATCGAAGCAGTTACCGACGCTCGTCGCGCGCTCCAGTCTGAAGAGTGCATTGCGGTCTTGCGAGATGATTACGTAGTGGTCTCGAGAGATCGCAGCATGGACCGGTTACCGGAGCGTCGCGAGCAGGAAAGGCCTGTTGTATATACAGCTCTGGCAAAAATTAAGAGACCACCACCTCAAAACCCTGTCATGGGCAGCCCAATCTCCAGACCCGAACCCCATTGCAAACCTCTGGAATGTAATCTAGAAGATGATGGATAGTCACAACCCATCAAACAAACAAGAACTGCTTACATTTGTGCGCCAGAAGCAGTGTGAAAGACTGGTGGAAAGCATGCCAAGAGGCATGAAAACTGTGATTAAAAAACATGGCTATTCCACAAAATATTGATTTCTGATCTCTTCCTGAGTTAAAACATTAGTATTGTTGTTTCTAAGGCTAAGTTCACATTAGTGTTTGGGGGCTTTGCGGAGGGCTGGGTACGTCCTCCGTTAAGCAGGACTCATGCAGAGGTTTGCGGAAGTAGGTGGGGATTAACTGTGGACGTATGCAACCCTCCGCAAAGCTCCCGAACGCAAATGTGAACCCGGCCTAAATGATTATGAACTTGTTTTCTTTGCATTATTTGAGGTCTGAAAGCCCGATTTTGTTTTGTTTTTATTTTGACCATTTTTCTTTGTCAGAAAAAAAAATACAAAATTTATTGCTTGGAAATTCGGAGACATGTTGTCAGAAGTTTATAGACTAAAAGAACAATTTACATTTTCCTTAAAACTATACCTATAAAGAGAAAAATCAAAGAAACTGAACTTTTTGCATTGGTCTCTTTATTTTTGCCAGAGCTGTATATATACAAATATACATACACACACAGGTTTAATTTACAATTTAGAATATATATGTCTCAAACCTAGATGTACGCTGTATATTGGAGAATTCCTTTTAGATTCATATTTTCGTCTTCTTTTAATATACAGTTACTTTGAAAACTTTGTAGATCAACAAGGTATTGCTTGAGAAGTTAAATAACATTTTTTCACATGGCGTCTTTTCTTTAATCATTACTGCGGCCTATATTTTATCAGCTTTGCCGCCCGTTGCCCACAGCATCTTTGGAATCTGAATTGCTTTTCAAAACCATGAAGTCTGGTAATCTTACTTCACACACTCAAATCCCTTTAAAAATAACGTTTTCAGACAAATGTCTACTTTGCATTTAAACACCACAGCTCTTAAGACTCACAAGTTATAATGTCAGCCTAAAATAACAGGCTTATTTAATAACCACAATTTAACAATATCTATATATTAGTGGGTGATGAAAACAGAAACCCAACTAAAAAAAAAAAAAATAAATAATTTTTTTTTACAGATACAGTATAGAGCAATAGTTTGGACATGACTATGAAAATTGTAAATTCACACTGAAGGCATCAAAACTATAAATTAACACATGTGAAATTATATACTTAACAAAAAAGTGTGAAACAACTGAAAATATGTCTTATATTCTAGGTTCTTCAAAGTAGCCACCTTTTGCTTTGATGACTGCTTTGCACACTCTTGGCTTTCTCTTGATGAGCTTCAAGAGGTAGTCACCCGAAATGGTTTTCACTTCACAGGTGTGCCCTGTCAGCTTTAAGGCTATGTGCACACGTTCAGGTTTTTTCACGTTTTTTTCGCTGTAAAAACACTATAAAAACTTATTAAAAACGCATACATTATGCATCCTATCATTTAGAATGCATTCTGCATGTTTTGTGCACATGATGCATTTTTTTCCGAGAAAAAAACACATCGCGGTAAAAAAAGCAGCATGTTCATTAATTTTGCGGATTTTCTGCGTTTTTCCCGCTATTCTGTGCATTAGGGAAAAAACGCACAAAAAATGCACCAAAAACGCGTCAAAAACGCATGCGGATTTCTGGCAGAAATGTCCGGTTTTTGTCAGGAAAATTTCTGCAAGAAATCCTGACGTGTGCACATACCCTAATAAGTGGGATTTCTTGCCTTATAAACGGTGTTGAGACCATCAGTTCTTTTGTGCAAAAGTCTGGTGGATACACAGCTGATAGTCCTACTGAATAGACTGTTGGAATTTGTAGTATGGCAAGAAAAAAACAGCTAAGTAAAGAAAAACAAGTGGCCATCATTACTTTAAGAAATGAAGGTCAGTCAGTCCGAAAAATTGGGAAAATTTTGAAAGTGTCCCCAAGTGCAGTTGCAAAAACCATTAAGCACTACAAAGAAACTGGCTCACATGAGGACCGCCCCAGGAAAGGAAGACCAAGAGTCACCTCTGCTTCTGAGGATAAGTTTATCCGAGTCACCAGCCTCAGAAATCGCAGGTTAACAGTAGCTCAGATTAGAGACCAGGTCAATGCCACACAGAGTTCTAGCAGCAGACACATCTCTACAACAACCGTTAAGAGGAGACTTTCTGCAGCAGACCTTCATGGTAAAAAAGCTGCTAGGAAACCACTGCTAAGGACAGGCAACAAGCAGAAGAGACTTGTTTGGGCTAAAGAACACAAGGAATGGACATTAGACCAGTGGAAATCTGTGCTTTAATCTGACGAGTCCAAATTTGAGATCTTTGGTTCCAACCACCATGTCTTTGTGCGACGCAGAAAAGGTGAACGGATGGACTCTACATGCCTGGTTCCCACCGTGAAGCATGGAGGAGGAAAAGTGATGGTGTGGGGGTGCTTTGCTGGTGATACTGTTGGGGATTTATTCAAAATTGAAGGCATACTGAACCAGCATGGCTACCACAGCATCTTGCAGTGGCATGCTATTCCATCTGATTTGCGTTTAGTTGGACCATCATTTATTTTTCTAAAGGACAATGACCCCAAACACACCTCCAGGCTGTGTAAGAGCTATTTGACCAAGAAGGAGAGTGATGGGGTGCTACGCCAGATAACCTGGCCTCCACAATCATCAGACCTGAACCCAATCGAGATGGTTTGGGGTGAGCTGGACCGCAGAGTGAAGGCAAAAGGGCCAACAAGTGCTAAGCATCTCTGGGAACTCCTCCAAGACTGTTGGAAGACCATTCCCAGTGACTACCTCTTGAAACTCATCAAGAGAATGCCAAGAGTGTACAAAGCAGTCATCAAAGCAAAAGGTGGCTACTTTGAAGAACCTAGAATATAAGACATAATTTCAGTTGTTTCACACTTTTTTGTTAAGTATATAATTCCACATGTGTTAATTCATAGTTTTGATGCCTTCAGTGTGAATTTACAATTTTCATAGTAATGAAAATACAGAAAAATCTTTAAATGAGAAGGTGTGTCCAAACTTTTGCTCCCTACTGTACATGGTGAAGGGAAAAATAAAGAGCATGATTTAAAAAAAAAGGCCCAAGATAAGATCAATTAAATTTACTCTAAAAACTTCAGAAAGTTTGATAGCGTCATAAACCCTTGTATTACGAATAGTGTTGAGCGATACCGTCCGATACTTGAAAGTATCGGTATCGGATAGTATCGGCCGATACCCGAAAAATATCGGATATCGCCGATACCGATACCAATACAAGTCAATGGGACATCAAGTATCGGAATGTATCCTCATGGATCCCAGGGTCTGAAGGAGAGGAAACTCTCCTTCAGGCCCTGGGATCCATATTAAAGTGTAAAATAAAGAATTAAAATAAAAAATATTGTTATATTCACCTCTCCGGCGGCCCCTGGACATCAGCGGGAGGATCCGGCGTCCGGCACGGCTGCTTTCTTCAAAATGCGCGCCTTTAGGACCTGTGGAATGACGTCCCGGCTTCTGATTGGTCGCGTGCCGCCCATGTGACCGCCACGCGACCAATCAGAAGCCGCGACGTCATTCCTCAGGTCCTAAAAGGCGCTCATTCTAGGACTTTAGCTGAGGAATGACGTCGCGGCTTCTGATTGGTCGCGTGGTGGTCACATGGGCGGCACGCGACCAATCAGAAGCCGGGACGTCATACCACAGGTCCTAAAGGCGCGCATTTTGAAGAAAGAAGCCGTGCCGGACGCCGGTTCCTCGCGCAGATGTCCAGGGGCCGCCGGAGAGGTGAATATAACAATATTTTTTATTTTAATTCTTTATTTTACACTTCCGATACCGATACCCGATATCACAAAAATATTGGATCTCGGTATCGGAATTCCGATACTTGCGGTATCGGAATGCTCAACACTAATTATGAACACAGCACATGGCCATCGCCACTCCGGATATATTCAGCTAAATATTCTGAAGAAGATAATAGTAATCACTAGAATATGTATCTTGAATGAACCATATATTATTTTTATTCCTCTATTATCAAGCTCTTCCGAGTTGTGTTTTAGTAAATATTTGCTATTCTCATGAAGTAACAATTCGGGAGTATATGGTCTTATAAACCTACACTGTGCATTGCTCTGTTACTTCTTCTATTTATGAATACATTGATAACTGGGATTTATTATTTCTCTCAACATGGGGATTTGTCCCTATACATTGTGATCCTGGAATCACTGATAGGACAATATCAGTTTGTGTAGGGACTCTTCCAATTGGTAATAACCAGTTCTCGATTTATCATTACATTTCCAGTATATATAACCGAAGAACAGAACCGTGCAGAGATCTATAAAAGATGAATGATCCAAAATTATTTAATGAAAAATACAAGTATTTGCTTAAAAAATGAAAATTAATCTTAATTTCTCTCTATAAAGCATACTCTTATTGGTCTAGGAAACAGAGGTTTGTAGTACTGTCTGCCAAATTGAAAACAGTTGTTTAATTGAGGAGCACAATCCATCTTTTTGACATGCATGTTTTAGTGAATACTCATATTGCCTAGATAATACACCTTTTGGAGAAATTTAAGAACTGCGCATTGTGTTATCCCTCGGTTATTCTACCTGGAAATATATAAAAAGTGTGTTAGGTCTCGAGTTCCCGCTTCTGCACAGGGGGAATCTCGAGCCATCTCCGCTGCGGTCTCCCATTCTTATCCAGCCGCAGTGGAGTCTGCTCAGCAGGGACGTCGGTCCCAGCATCTTGCTCAGTCTCACTCTATACAGAGAGTTACTGCTGCTTCTTCAGCTTCTGCCATTAAAGCCAGTGCTGGTCAGCAGCGAGCGGACTTCTCTGGGACTAAGTCCTTGTCTGCACACACTGAGCATGCCCAGGGCAAGATCTCCCGTTGGAGATCGAGGGTCATGTGCTCAGGCTCTGCAGCACATTCCATTGGTCCTCTTGGCAGGTCTTGGAAGGGCAAAGTTTCTGTGGCCACTTCCTGTGCTGCAACTATATAAACTGCGCATGACCGCACGGCCATGCGCTAGTGTACAATTGTTAATGTGTGTATGTTGTGAGTGCAAGT
This sequence comes from Ranitomeya imitator, assembly GCF_032444005.1. Classification (NCBI taxonomy): domain Eukaryota; kingdom Metazoa; phylum Chordata; class Amphibia; order Anura; family Dendrobatidae; genus Ranitomeya; species Ranitomeya imitator. Next base: position 931,094,416 of record NC_091282.1, on the reverse strand, counting down.
CGTCCTTGGATACCCCTACCCTATTGAATGTCAGGGGTCTTAATGCCATCACCGTTAAAAATAAGTATCCTTTGCCCTTGATATCTGAGCTCTTCGATAGGCTTCGGGGAGCAAGGGTATTTACTAAACTAGATCTGCGGGGGGCTTACAAACTGATTCGCATCCGTGAGGGGGACGAATGGAAGACGGCTTTTAACACCAGGGATGGGCACTATGAATATCTGGTGATGCCCTTCGGGCTCTGTAATGCCCCAGCCGTTTTCCAAGACTTTGTGAACGATATCTTCCGGGATATGCTTTCCACCTCGGTCGTAGTCTATATGGATGATATTCTCATCTACTCTCCAGATATTGACTCCCACCGGAGAGATGTTTGCAAAGTCTTCGACCTTCTACGGGCAAACTCCCTCTATGCCAGGTTGGAGAAGTGTATGTTTGAGCAGGAGTCCTTACCTTTCCTGGGCTACATCATCTCTGCCCAGGGATTGGCTATGGATCCTGCCAAACTACAGGCTGTGATGGACTGGCAGGAACCCCATTCTCTTAAAGCGGTGCAGCGCTTTATGGGGTTCATTAATTATTATCGCCAGTTCATTCCGCACTTCTCTACTTTGGTAGCTCCCTTGGTTGCCCTCACCAAGAAGGGGGCGAATCCCAAATTGTGGTCTGAGGAGGTCTCCAAGGCCTTTAACTCTATAAAGTCACACTTCGCTAGCGCTCCCATCCTACATCGCCCCGATGTTGATAAGCCATTTATCATGGAGGTGGATGCCTCTTCTGTTGGTGCTGGAGCAGTCCTCTTCCAAAAGGATGCTCAAGGTCGGAAGCACCCTTGCTTCTTTTTCTCCAAGACCTTCTCACCAGCAGAGAGGAATTATTCCATCGAGGACAGGGAGTTGCTAGCCATGAAGTTGGCTTTCTCGGAGTGGAGACATCTCTTGGAGGGAGCACGTTTTCCCTTCCAAGTCTTCACAGACCATAAAAATTTGGTGTACCTGCAGACAGCCCAGCGGTTGAATTCTCGCCAGGCCAGATGGTCCTTATTCTTCTCCCGGTTTTATTTCACCCTCCATTTTCTTTCTGGGGAGAAGAACATTCGGGCCGACGCTCTCTCTCGCTCCGTTGTGTCATCTGCGGAGGAGGAGGAGGAGCCTTGGCTTATTGTCCCCACCGAGAGCTTGAGAACTGTGGCCCTGGTTTCGCTAGAGTCTGTGCCCCCGGGCAAGACTTTTGTTCCATCCAGTTTGTGACCGGAGGTTCTCTCTTGGGCACACTCGTCCAGGGTGGGTGGACATTTTGGTACCAAAAGGACATCTGAGTTACTGGCGAGGACATACTGGTGGCCGCATATGGCTCGTGATGTCGCAGAGTATGTTCGGGCGTGTGTCTCTTGCGCCAAGAACAAGACTCCTCGGCAACGGCCAGCTGGTTTGCTTTATCCTCTGCCGGTGGCGGACAGGCCCTGGGAGATGGTCGGGATGGACTTTGTGGTGGGCTTACCCAAGTCTAGTAACTGCACCATTATCTGGGTGATCACCGACCATTTTTCCAAAATGGTGCACTTGGTGCCTCTTCCACGGCTACCTTCTGCACGGGCGTTGGCTGTCTTGTTCGTCAAGCATATCTTTCGCCTACACGGTATGCCAGACAAAATTGTTAGTGACCGGGGTCCCCAGTTTGCGTCTCGATTCTGGAGAGAGCTTTGTCGTCTACTCAGTATTGAGTTGTATCTCTCTTCGGCATATCATCCCGAGACGAATGGGTTGGTAGAGAGGGCCTACCAGACCTTGGTCACATATTTACGACATTTTGTTTCTGCCAGGCAGGATGACTGGGCATCCTTCCTACCATGGGCAGAGTTTGCACTTAACAATGCCGTAGCCGACTCCACCGGTCAGACTCCATTCCTCCTAAATTACGGCCAGCATCCGCGTGTTCCTGTGCCCATGCCTGTGTCTTCTGCTGACTCCAGGGTGGCAGACTGGGCTGTGGAGGCACGGGACATTTGGGACCGCACGCAGGATGCCATTCGGGCCTCCAAGGAGAGAATGAGGTCCTCCGCCGATGTTCATCGGCGCCCCGCTCCGACCTTTGCTCCTGGCGACTTGGTGTGGCTCTCCGCCCGTAACATCAGGCTGCGAGTTGAGTCCACTAAGTTTGCTCCTCGCTACTTGGGTCCCTTCAAGGTTCTCGAACGGGTTAATCCTGTGGTCTACCGTTTTGCTCTTCCTCCACGCTTGGGTATCACCGACACCTTTCATGTGTCCCTCTTGAAACCCGTATACATGTCCCGGTTTTCCGAGTCATCTGCCGGGACATCGGGTTCGTCTACGGACGATTACGAGGTGAACGCTATTTTGGGGTGCAAGGTGGTACGCAGCAAAAAGTTCTATCTGGTGGATTGGAAGGGTTATGGCCCAGAGGACAGGTCATGGGAGCCTGCTGAAAACATTCGGGCCCCACAGCTCATTGCTGCCTTCGAGCGTAGCGAGGCCCAAGGAGGGGGGCCATGTTAGGTCTCGAGTTCCCGCTTCTGCACAGGGGGAATCTCGAGCCATCTCCACTGCGGTCTCCCATTCTTATCCAGCCGCAGTGGAGTCTGCTCAGCAGGGACGTCGGTCCCAGCGTCTTGCTCAGTCTCACTCTGTACAGAGAGTTACTGCTGCTTCTTCAGCTTCTGCCATTAAAGCCAGTGCTGGTCAGCAGCGAGCGGACTTCTCTGGGACTAAGTCCTTGTCTGCACACACTGAGCATGCCCAGGGCAAGATCTCCCGTTGGAGATCGAGGGTCATGTGCTCAGGCTCTGCAGCACATTCCATTGGTCCTCTTGGCAGGTCTTGGAAGGGCAAAGTTTCTGTGGCCACTTCCTGTGCTGCAACTATATAAACTGCGCATGACCGCACGGCCATGCGCTAGTGTACAATTGTTAATGTGTGTATGTTGTGAGTGCAAGTAGTCCTTGGATACCCCTACCCTATTGAATGTCTGTTCGCGGAAGGTGTATGGTTGCTATCTAGCGCCCGACTTATCCTACAGCACAAATCACACATTACAGCGTCCAGTTGCTGTGACCGCCAGTACGGCGCCGTGCACTTCCTCTGTGCTTTCCTTACCCAAGTCTGGGTGGTTAGTGGCGTTCATCAGTGCGGCACCGCATGCACTCTTGTGCCTTAAATATTGTTATTTAGTTTCCTCACACACCCTGTTGCGGTGTTGTGCCAGCAAGGGTCTAATCGGACTTCAATCCTAGTTGGGGTTGAGTTCGCTGACTACTTGCTCGCGCTCTATGTGCGGTACCGCGGTCCTGTGACGCAACAGGATCGCTTCCTTCACGCTGGGTGAAGTTTAACCCACGTGTGTATTCTTATGAGTACCGCCATGAGTCCGTCATTACTTGGCAGCAGGTTCCATCTCTGCACGGTGGACCCCGGGCTGCGAACGCACCATACTCTATCTGTCTTAATATTTGGTGCGTTCCGCTAGCCCTAACAAAGTGTGTCCCTAAACAGTTTAACACTATTAGTACTGGTTGGACAATGATATAGTGCTTAAAAAGATTTTCCACTACTAATTTAACCCACTTTCATATGTCCAAACACTTCCCAATAATGTTTTCTGATATACTTCTATTACCTGCTGTTTCTGTAAGCTCAGCTCTTTGTGGGTCACATGTTCCTCTGTTGTGATGCAGCCATTGCTACTTCCAATTTGGTGACTGGAATTGGATGAACTCAATAGCGCACATCATTGGTGGGGGCAGGGCTACCTCTCAGCGAGTGACAGCAATATGAGCACACATTCTTAGATCAAACTACACTTCTCTTTGAAGGGATGATAGGGCATCATAGGGCAGCACGGTGGCTCAAAATCTGCAAGGAGTTTATATGTTCTCCCTGTGTTTGTCTCCTCCGGGTTCTCCGGTTTCCTCCCACATTCCAAAAAAACATACTGATAGGGATTCTAGATTGTGAGCCCCATTGGGGACAGCAATGATGATGTGTGCAAACTATAAAGCACTGCGGAATGTATTAGCGCTACATAAAAATAAAAATGACTAAATAAAGATTATGATACTTTGGAGTGCTCGTCCCTTCAGCTGACAATCGCTGCAATGTGCCGATTATTAGAAAGCATATTATAGGCTTGTCGGCCGACAAGAAAGAACTTCAAAGCTTTGTCAGAGTCAATTTTCACCACACATGAGCAAGCTCAGATCAGGCTTCACTCTCCTCCTCTGCCTGGATCCTGCCGATGCTTTGGAGCACCGTTTCTTTAGCTAACAAGAGCTGAAATGTGCTGATTATTAGAAAGCATATCACAAGAATTATCATCTGAAAGGAAGCCACTTGAGAGCTTCGGCAGAGTCAGTCTGCACCATGCATGACCATGCTCATATCAGGCTTAACTTGCATCTGCCTGGATCTGTCACGAGTCTGTTGTCGGGTGTCCCAAGACCAGAGGCTCCTTCGCTGACCCTAATGCTAGGTTCGCCCTAGCTCGCCCTGTTCCCCGGATTACTTCTGATGATAAAGATGCCGGTGACATGTACTCTGCCTTAGCTCAGAATCCACCCTCAGTCTGTATCCTTCCCCCTCCCAGAGAAGAGGGGAGTAGTAGTGTACCATAATACACCAACCAGACTAACAAGGTAATATGAACAGGGATAATAAAAAATACCAAACATACAAATATACTACCTCAGATAACAGAGGAATGCACCAGGGAGAGGAGGATGGGGTTAAACAAAAGTAGGAGAAGAAAGGGAATTATCACACACTCAAAACCTAGAAAAAGTCACAGATAAATCCATCAAACACCTTCTCCAACAACCACCAACAACCTCCAGCCATGCAGCAAAAGTTAGCTGTGTCAATGAGTTCCAGCTAGAGCCCAGATATATAGGATGTGGGAGTGGCTAACAGGGCACAGCTGAGAGTCCAAATACAGAAAAGCTTCCAGGAGCTCTCAACTCAGCAGATTAACACTTGCACTGCTAAAAGAAATGGATACTGTTTAATAGGAAGGTGAAGTGCTACTAATCAGTGCAGGAGTAGGAGAAATCAGACCATGCAGTGTACTGGCTCATATCTCTCTTGGTAAATCTGTGACAGGATCCTTCTGAAGCTTTGAAGTGCTGTCCTTTCAGATGGCAAGCCTTGTGATATGCTTTGTAATGAGCATCAGCACATTAGCACATTGCAGTGATTGCCAGCTGAAGGGACGGCGTTCCAGAGCATTGGCTGGATCCAGGCAGAGGAGGAGAGTGAAGCCTGATCTGAGCATGAGTGCTAAAACAGCTGAGAGGTAGTCCGGCTCCCAACAATGGTGTGCGCTACTCAGTTTGACCGATTCCAGTCCCCAGACCAGAAGTAGCAGTGGCCGCATCACAACAGAGGAACATGTGGCCCACACACAGCTGAGCTTACAGAAAAAGTGCTGGTAATAGAAGTATATTAGAAAAGTGATTGTTAGGAAGCGTTAGGACATATGAAAGGGGGTTAAATTAACCTCTTAAAGGAGAGCTGTTCCTTTTACGGTCACCCAAAAATATTTTGACTTACATTAAATGCATTGGAAATGCAGAATGACTATTCACTTTAGAAAATTCTGGAAGTGTAACTCCTGGGGAGTGGGAGCTTAGGAGGAACTGTAGCAGCTGTAGGAATACCCAGACTGCAAAGAACACTTCAGTGTGACCGTACTTAGGATACTTAAAAGGTAATAAAATGTTTGAATGTTTGAGTCAGAACAAATCGACTTTGACAATCTAAAGCTAAGTAAATGAGATTCAGGCCTCTTTTTCAAGTACTCCTTAGACTTATTTTTTTCTTTAAATTTTGACTACAGCCACCAAATCCAGAGCAGTAGAAAAGGAGTGATGTTTCACAGCAGTTCACTCAGTTGTAAGGTGAATGGGAGCTCTACACAGAAGCAATCCTTTAAAGTCTAGTCTGTATTCAATGTTTTATTCTTAATCTTTCTTTTAGGAGTAGAAAAAGCTCTTTAATTGTACGTCATACTTTCATCTAAGCGCATAGTAACACAGGAGCACCCCAGGACATCAGGTATTTTTACATTTCTCTGTAGCACTGTATCAAGGACATCGGGCTTTAGGTTTGTCATTCACTCTTTCTATATACAATCAAAAGTATTTATCAAAGATGAATAGGCTGTAATACAAATAGCTGTATAATCCTATGTGCTACTCAAAAATAAAAAATAAATGTGAAAGTCTAACACAAGTGTCGTTCTACATCAAATGTTCAACATCCTCAATGGCTCTGAGTTCTGTCTTCTGCCTCTACAGTATTAAGGACAATTAAAGTGGTAGGGATTACATTCAATGGGATTTCCACAAAAATATTTTGGCAATATGCAAGAATCTTTAGACGTTTTGAAGCTTTTGAAAGACTTGTCCAATTTTGCACCTCCGAAGAGGATTACCGAGAAGGGGAGTCATATGAGTACTTCAGTCAGCTTTAAAAATAACCTTTTAAATGAGTTGTTCTAAGCCAGAAAATTATCCTTATCCACAGAGAATGAAAGAAGTAGAGGTGCCCATGATCAATACCCACACCATTCAGATGGGGCTCTGTAGAGCCTCTGTCTCTGGATCAGTGTGCGTCCCAGTGGTGGGGTCCCGAGTGATTGGGAAGTTCTCTCTGTTTTATGGATTGGGGTTACATTTGAAACTTGGTAAAACCCCCTTAAATGTATTGCCAATACCTATTATTTAAAAGCGACTTATCAGAATAAGCTGTTATGCATGTGTAAATAAGGGACAACACTATTTCTCTATTTGGCTTGTATCCTGAATTGTTCCACAATTTTCTTCCCTGCAGGCTTTAATTTGCAGTCATCTCTGAGCTTGTAGGAGAATAGTAGCCCCCATATACAGTGGGGCAAAAAAGTATTTAGTCAGTCAGCAATAGTGCAAGTTCCACCACTTAAAAAGATGAGAGGCGTCTGTAATTTACATCATAGGTAGACCTCAACTATGGGAGACAAACTGAGAAAAAAAATCCAGAAAATCACATTGTCTGTTTTTTTAACAATTTATTTGCATATTATGGTGGAAAATAAGTATTTGGTCAGAAACAAAATTTCATCTCAATACTTTGTAATATATCCTTTGTTGGCAATGACAGAGGTCAAACGTTTTCTGTAAGTCTTCACAAGGTTGCCACACACTGTTGTTGGTATGTTGGCCCATTCCTCCATGCAGATCTCCTCTAGAGCAGTGATGTTTTTGGCTTTTCGCTTGGCAACACGGACTTTCAACTCCCTCCAAAGGTTTTCTATAGGGTTGAGATCTGGAGACTGGCTAGGCCACTCCAGGACCTTGAAATGCTTCTTACGAAGCCACTCCTTCGTTGCCCTGGCGGTGTGCTTTGGATCATTGTCATGTTGAAAGACCCAGCCACGTTTCATCTTCAATGCCCTTGCTGATGGAAGGAGGTTTGCACTCAAAATCTCACGATACATGGCCCCATTCATTCTTTCATGTACCCGGATCAGTCGTCCTGGCCCCTTTGCAGAGAAACAGCCCCAAAGCATGATGTTTCCACCACCATGCTTTACAGTAGGTATGGTGTTTGATGGATGCAACTCAGTATTCTTTTTCCTCCAAACACGACAAGTTGTGTTTCTACCAAACAGTTCCAGTTTGGTTTCATCAGACCATAGGACATTCTCCCAAAACTCCTCTGGATCATCCAAATGCTCTCTAGCAAACTTCAGACGGGCCCGGACATGTACTGGCTTAAGCAGTGGGACACGTCTGGCACTGCAGGATCTGAGTCCATGGTGGCATAGTGTGTTATTTATGGTAGGCCTTGTTACATTGGTCCCAGCTCTTTGCAGTTCATTCACTAGGTCCCCCCGCGTGGTTCTGGGATTTTTGCTCACCGTTCTTGTGATCATTCTTACCCCACGGGGTGGGATTTTGCGTGGAGCCCCAGATCGAGGGAGATTATCAGTGGTCTTGTATGTCTTCCATTTTCTAATTATTGCTCCCACTGTTGATTTCTTCACTCCAAGCTGGTTGGCTATTGCAGATTCAGTCTTCCCAGCCTGGTGCAGGGCTACAATTTTGTTTCTGGTGTCCTTTGACAGCTCTTTGGTCTTCACCATAGTGGAGTTTGGAGTCAGACTATTTGAGGGTGTGCACAGGTGTCTTTTTATACTGATAACAAGTTTAAACAGGTGCCATTACTACAGGTAATGAGTGGAGGAAAGAGGAGACTCTTAAAGAAGAAGTTACAGGTCTGTGAGAGCCAGAAATCTTGATTGTTTGTTTCTGACCAAATACTTATTTACCACCATAATATGCAAATAAATTGTTAAAAAAAATAGGCAATGTGATTTTCTGGATTTTTTTTTCTCAGTTTGTCTCCCATAGTTGAGGTCTACCTATGATGTAAATTACAGACGCCTCTCACCTTTTTAAGTGGTGGAACTTGCACTATTGCTGACTGACTAAATACTTTTTTGCCCCACTGTAGATGTCCCCCATACATAACATACAAAAACATATTGTATTCCTGCTCCTCAATGTGGCACAACCTCAGAGGCAGTAGAAGCATGGAGGACAATGTACAACAGTACTAAGCAGTGTAGACATGAATCCAGCACTGATGGACTTTAAAGAATTACTAAAAGCATATGTGTGTCTGACTTTCTCTTACTCCTCCTACCATATCCCCTTTCTATAGACTTCAAAAGCCAGCTGTAATCTCATTTTCCGGCTTTGAAAAAGATGGACTTTAGTTGTTTAGGATGAGTTTAGACTACAGAGGGAGGCTCATAGGTGGAGGAAAAAAAAACCTTATTTCAAATGTTATCATTTTTGTTTGTGCTATTGATTTATGTTAATTTTGTTGAACTGATTGAGACCACTTAAACTCTGGCTCCAATCATTATTTTGCAACACAGCACACAATAAATCCACCTACTTCCAAGAATATATTTTTCCTTGGTAGCGGTTGATAAGTCGAATTAAAGAAACATTTAGCACTTCTACATCAGTTGTGTCACAAAAATTAAAGAGAGCCTGTCAGGTCCCTTGTGCCCCAAGAACCACCAGCAGTTGTGTCTACCTATCTAAATCCCCTGCCTAACAGTCTCTGTATTACCCTACATACATAGACAGATCTTTAGAAATCATATTTCACACGGCCGTTTATGATATGTAAATTAACCCTTTGCATGCAGCTTTGCTCCCTCACATCATTGAGTCTCTGAAGCCTGGTGTACGCCTCCTAACTTCAGAGAGACGCACTGCAGGAGGCCATCAAAATGGGAGGCCATCAAAACTAAGAGTGGAATGCTCACCAAAGGTGTCCACCTTCTACAAGACAATGCACAAGTTCACAACTCACATATTGCCCAAATGGAAGCATGCTCCTGTGGCTTTGAAATTCTACCGCATCCCCCTTATTCACCTGACCTCGTACCATCACACTTCCACCTCTTTCCAACAATTAAGTTATTTTTGAGGGGCAAGCATTTTCCAAATGATGAGACTGATTTCCGAAGTCAAAATGTGGCTTTTGCAGAAACCTGTTGACTTCTACAAGCAAGGTGTTTACAGTTGCTTAAAGAAATGGGAGACGTGTGTCCCCCTAGGTGGCACCTATGTAGAGAAGAATTAATAACTGTGCCAAGTTTCATTGCTCTCAGCCCACAGTAAGTGGGTCAGGTAAAATCAACCTACGTCCAACTGATGGTAGTTCTGGGGACACGGGGGACCTGACAGGTCCCTTTTACTTATATTGCTGCATAAAGATTCTGAAGAAGGAAATCTCTAGGAGTTAGTAATCAGAAGAAACCTCAGAGGAGGGGTGGCATTTTGGTGTGTTTTGCTACACATGAACAGGGGTCTTCAAACCTACAAAATGGGCAATAAATTTGTAAAAGATCTATTTTACAGTGCAGTGGGATGTTTTGCCTATTACTGCATATCAAAATCATTTAGCAACTATACAATAGAAAGAAGCTTAAACATATAATCCAAAATGGTAATTATCCAATGCTCATGAAGTGAAGCACAGCGAGCGCTATGAAAAAGTTCACGTTTGCCAGAACATCTAATTCTTCTATACAAGGACATTCTTCAAATCTAAAGGTATACCATACAAAAAAAAATACACACATGAAAAATACTAACATGAACTTCTCAGCATTTCGGGTATTTCTAGTACTATTATGTTCAATGCACTACTAAAAATATAAAAACATATATACAGTACTCCTTGAAACAATTGTTATGTAAAATGTTAGATAAACTGCATCCATCTTCAATGGTTTAAAGGGAACATACCAGTTCCTCTAAGGTTATGTTAACACGTATAAGTTTTTGATGCTTTTTTTTGCATTTTTTAACCCCTTTACCCCTAAGGGTGGTTTGCATGCTAATTACCTTGGCCAATTTTTACCATTCTGACCACTGTCCCTTTATGAGGTAATAATTCTGGAAAACTTCAATGGATCCCGGTGATTCTAACATTGTTCTCTCGTGACATTTTGTACTTCATGATAGTGGTAAAATTTCCTTGAGGTTACTAGAGTTTGTGAAAAAAATTTAAATTTGGCGAAAATTTGGAAAATTTTGCAATTGTCCAACTTAGAATTGTCATGCCCTTAAATCACAGAGATGTCACACTAAATACTTAATAAGTAACATTTCCCACAGGTCTACTTTACAGCAGCACAATTTTGGAACTCTTGGAATTTTTTGTTAGGGAGTTATAAGGGTTAAAAGTTGACCAGCAATTTCTCATTTTTACAACACAATATTTTTTTAGGAACCACATCACATTTGAAGTCACTTTGAGGGATCTATATGATATATATGATATATGAAAATACCCAAGTGCGACACCATTCTAAAAACTGCACCCCTCAAGGTGCTCAAAACCACATTCAAGAAGCTTATTAGCCCTTCAGGTGTTTCACAGGAGTTTTTGGAATGTTTAAAAAAAATGAACATTTAACTTTTTTTCACAAAAAATTTACTTCAGCTCCAATTTGTTTCATTTTACCAAGGGTAACAGGAGAAATTTGACCCCAAAAGTTGTTGTTTAGTTTGTCCTGAGTACGCAGATATCCCATATACTGAGGTAAACCACTGTTTGGGCGCATGGCAGAGCTCAGAAGGGAAGGAGCGCCATTTGACTTTTCCATGCAAAATTGGCTGGAATTGAGATGGGACACCATGTCTCGTTTGGAGAGCCCCTGATGTGCCGAAACAGTGGAAACACACCAACATTGACCCCATTTTGGAAAGCAGACCCCCTAAGGAACTTATCTAGATGTGTAGTGAGCACTTTGAACCTCCAAGTGCTTCACAGAAGTTTATAACGTAGAGCCTTTAAATTAAAAAATCTTTTTTTTCCACAAAAATGATCTTTTAGCCCCCAATTTTGTATTTTCCCAAGGGTATCTGGAGAAATTGGACCCCAAAAGTTGTGCAGTTTGCCTTGCGTACGATGATGCCCCATATGTGGGAGAAAACTACTGTTTGGGCGCATGGCAGAGCTCGGAAGGGAAGAAGTGGCGTTTTGGAATGCAGACTTTGATGGAATGGTCTTCGGGCGTCACGTTGCGTTTGCAGAGCCCTTGATGTACCTAAACAGTAGAAATCCCCCACAAGTGACCCCATTTTGGAAACTAGACCCCAAAAGTAAATTATCTAGATATGTGGTGAGCATTTTCAACCCCCAAGTTTTTCACTACAGTTTATAACGCAGAGCCGTGATAATAAAAAATCTTTTTTTTTTCCACAAAAATTTTTTAGCCCCCAGTTTTGTATTTTCCCAAGGGTAACAGGAGAAATTGGACCTCAAAAGTTGTTGTCCAATGTGTCCTGAGTACACTGATACCCCATATGTTGGGGTAAAACCCTGTGTGGGCACACGTCAGAGCTCGGAAGGGAAGGAGCACCGTTTTACTTTTTCAACGCAGAATTGTATGGATTGAAATCGGACGTCATGTTGCGTTTGCAGAGCCCCTGGTGTTCCTAAACAGTGGAAACCTCAGAATTCTAACTCCAACCCTAACCCCAACACACCCCTAACCTTAATCCCAACTCCAACACATCCCTAAGCCTAATCACAACCCCAACACACCCGTAACCCCAACACACCCTTAACCTAATTCCAACCATAACCATACCCCTAACCCTGACACACCCCTAACCCAACCGTAAACGTAATCCAAACCCTAACCCCAACTCTAGCACCAACCCCAACTTTAGCCCCAACGTGAACTTTAGCCCCAACCCTAACCCTAACTTTAGCCCCGACCCTAACGGGAAAATGGAAATAAATACATTTTTTAATTTTATTATTTTTCCCTAACTATGGCGGTGATAATGGGGGGTTTAATTTACTATTTATAGAGGGTTTTTATAGTGGGTTTTTATGGTTGGCAGCTGTCACACACTGTGGACCATATTTTGGTCCACAGAGTCATGTGAGGTCTTGTTTTTTGCTGGACGAGTTAACATTTTTCTTGGTATCATTTCCGGGCACATTACTTTTTTTTATCACTTTTTATTCCGATTTTTGTTAGGCAGAATGAACAAAAAACAGCAATTCGTGAATTTCTTTTGAGGGGGGGGGGCATTAATACTGTTCCGTGTTTGGTAAAATTGATAAAGCAGTTTTATTCTTCGAGCCAGTACGATTACAGCGATACCTCATTTATATTTTTTTATGTTTTGGCGCTTTTATACAATAAAAACTTTTATAAAAAAAATAATTATTTTTGCATTGCTTTATTCTGAGGGCTATAACTTTTTTATTTTTATGCTGAGGACGCTGTATCACAGCTCGTTTTTTGTGGGACGAGATGACGTTTCGGTGATACAATGTTTATTTATATCCGTCTTTTTGATCGCGTGTTATTCCACTTTTTATTTGGCGGTATGATAAAGCATTGTTTCTTGCCTAGTTTTTTTTACGGTGTTTACTGAAGGAGTTAACTAGTGGGCAGTTTTATAGGTCGGGTCGTTACAGACGCGGCAATACTAAATATGTGTACTTTTATTGTTTTTTTAATTTACATAAAGAAATGTATTTATTGGAATAATATTTTTTTTCTTTTATTTAGGATTTTTTTTTTTTTACACATGTAAATATTTTTTTACTTTGTCCCAGTGTGGGTCATCATGTTATAGTGTCAGATCGTTGATCTGACACTTTGCAATGCACTGTGTCAGATCAGCGATCTGACAGGCACTGCAGGCGGCTTGCCGGCGCCTGTTCTCAGCAGGCACTTGCAAGCCACCTCCCTGCAGGACCCGGAAGGAGCCCTGCGGCCATCTTGGATCCGGGGCCTACAGGGAGGAGGACAGAGGAGATGCTCAGAGCAACATCGCGTTGCTTCGAGGGTCTCAGGGAAGCACGCAGGGAGCCCCCTCCCTGCGCGATGCTTCCCTATGCCGTCGGAACGCTCGATCATGTTTGATCGCAGTGTTCAAGGTGTTAATGTGCCAGGGGCGATGTGTTTTTGCAGTAACAGCTATGTCTATGAGATTTCAGAAATTTCATACTCACAGCTTGGTTTTCTGTCCCCATTATTTTTTGCAAAACCTTGTGATTTGCAGAATAGGGCATGTCACTTCTTAATTTTTCACCCAGTGGTGCAAAAAATGCTGAAAAAACATAGATATCAGGCTTTGCTGTTTTTTTGTGCCTAAACCTGAAGAAGTAAAATCAGATTTTTTTTTCTTTTTTGGCACTAAATTTTATCAGCATGCAAAAGAGACAAATCTAGCAAGGCAAACATGCAGCAAAAACACACTAAAAACACAGCAAAAGAACGCAAAAAAAGCCAAGCGAAACCTGCATTCGGAGCAAGTTTCTTACTGCCAAGAGAGCAGATTTTGCTGCAGAAAAAAAACACAGTAAAAACGCAATGTGTGAACATAGCCTAAGACTCCCAAGCCGCTATTACTGTTACATTAGCCTATTACTAAAGGTACAGCAAAGGCCCTGATGTCCCACACAACCATTTTATTATTGTAAAAAAAAGGACAAACATTTTAAAAGTGCTGCTCTTCTTATGCTAATTGTCCAGGAATAGTATAGAGGGGCATGGCATTTCCTAGACTAGTCCATCCTCAGTTTCTGTTATCATGCCTCTGCGTGTTTGAGATCCTTCTCCGCTATACACTTCATTCCAGCAACACAACTGCTCTGAGCATCCTTCCCTGAGCACACACGGAGAAGGAAAGTGAACCTACCCCAGCTTCACGTGACCACTGCACGAGCCCAGGGAGCCTTGGGAAATGCTACACATTCCCTTTAAATACCTCATCTTTAATTTTCGAACATGACTGTTTCCTAAAAGTGTAACATTAATAAATATCAAAGGTAGTTAGACCAAGGGGTCATATTAGGCTGGAGTCACACTAGCGAGTTTTACGGACGTATGAGTGCAGAAAATACGTCCGTAAAACACGCCTAATAAATGTCCCAATTATTCTCTATGCCCCTGCTCCTATCTGCCGTATTTTACTGATCAGTATTATACGGCTTTCTACGGCCGTAGAAAATCGCAGCATGCTGCGTTTGTCACCGTGTTGCGCAAAAAAAGCCAATGAAAGTCTATGGAAGCCAGAAAAATACGGATTACACACGGACCAGCAGTGTGACTTGCGAGAAATACGCAGCGGTGTTAGAGAGAAAAGCCGGCAATTCAGTGTGGTGTACAGTAAAATCACACTGACAGCTTACAGTAGAATAGGTAGAATAAATGTGTACACATAGAATAGGTATATATATATATATATATATATATATATATATATATATATATATATATATATATATATATATATATATATATATATATATATATATATATATATAGACAGTATATATGTTTTGTTTTTTTTTTTTGTTTACACATGGATCCCTTGTATAGCCGTATGTTGGTTTTGCAAGCCTGCGAGAAAAACACGCAGTACGGATGCCATACGGATTACAGCGTATTACGGCCGTAATATACGGACCGTATTGTCTTACGCTGAGTGTGACTCCAGCCTTATAAGTCAAACTTTCTTAATATTCAACACTTTTTAAATATTTTCCCAAAATGTATATTTGTGCATGTTATTTGCTAAAGCTTATGAAACTGGTTCTTGGAAGTATGCTCTCTGTGGATAGACTGGGTCCCAAAGCTTTTTTCTTAGCATCCCCCAAGTAGTCAACCCCATTCTTTTTTCCTAACCAAATACTTTTCTAATAAAGAGTTTAGTATTACATAGTTCCTCCTTGCTTTTTTTTCCAAAGCTGGAACTACTACCATAGCGACCATATCACTCAATCTTTGCAGTTGACATAATAGTGCCGCTCTTATATACGGTTTGCTGTTTCTATGTTACCATTTGGATGTTAACATGGAAAACCAAAAAGAGCTTTTTCTTCAAATTTAGGAAACGCTTAACAGCAAATGAAAATAATCTGTATTTATATACAGCCAACAGATTCTGCAGTGCTTTACAATCCATTGGAATTATCAAAAGTTTTCCGAGATTTTATCACTGGGGTTAGTTACATGTACTCAGTGACATGCTGCACCTAGAAATTGATTGAAATGCTAGTATCTATCCATATATTATTAATGCACACATTCGGTGAAATAAGTATTGAACAGGTCACCAATTTTCTAAGAATAATAATATAAAGGTACTAAGGACATAACATTCTCTGCAGATGTTGGTAACAAAAAATCCAGTCCACACATGCAAAGAAATCAAACCATAGGTGTCCATAAATTATGTGTAAGGCCGGGATCACACATACGAGAGATACGGCCGAGTTTCGCAGGTGAAAACCCAGCTCTGGCACCGGCACTCTGGAGCGGAGCGTGCAGCCGCACAGCAATACATGGAGCTGCACACTCCGCTCCGGAGTGCCGGCGCCAGAGCTGGGTTTTCACCAGCGAGACTCGGCCGTATCTCTCGTAAGTGTGATCCCAGCCTAATAATGAGAAAGGACAGTGAAAAAGTATTGCACACGCTTAGTAAAATTTAATTAACACTTTACAGAAAAGCCTTTGTTGGTAAGGACAGCTTCAAGACGCCTTCTTTATGGAGAAACTAGTCGCATGCATTGCTCAGGTGTGATTTTGGTCTATTCTTCCACACAAACACTCTTCAGATACTGAGAGTTTGGTGGGCTCCTTCTATGAACTCTGAGCTTTAGTTCCTTCCATAAATGTTCCATTGGATTCAGGTCAGGTGATTGACTGGGTCATACTAGCAGCTTTATTTTGTATCTCTGAACCCAATTGAGGGTTTCCTTGGCTGTGTGTTTGGGATCATTGTGATTCTGAAATGTCCACCATGTGATGCAGTGACACCTGTAACAGGTAGGGGGCGCTGCATGGTCTCCCCAGTATGCGCACGGAGGTGTATTGAGGACGTGAGAGTGCGTGGCAATTGTGTGCATGGATGTGATAGTGAGACAGTGTCTGGCATTGTGGTTAATGGGAGGTATGTGTCACAGGGATGGATGCTCCCTGCGATGCAACCCGGAGTATCTTGTTGTTAGAGCACGTGAGCACTGAAGATGTCATTTAGTGCACCTGGGTCCGGGTTGCGGGTAGCTATGAGAGATGGGAGGGTCTGGCTACCCACATACCTCACTCTGAGTGGGGGTGCTCACTGTATCTTTTTCCCTGCAGGAGTTTGAGTACCTGCAGTGATGTCATGATCATGTGACCAGTGCATGTGGTGTTACCTCACCTGTGGGTGTGGTTACAGGCTACCTAAAGGAGGTGTGTTAGCACATGGTGGAGAGTGTTTGGGAGTCTGCAAGTGTGGACACACTTCCATGTGTCCTGGCTGGACACTGCAGAGGGGTCCTGTGTGGTCTGAGTGTGCAGACCTGGATGGTACAGGTGCAAGGTCCTGAGAGAAACCTCGGTGTTGGGTGTGCTAGCCCTGAAGAGCACGTGGTGGGACTTTGCTACTGTTGGCCTGGGTATTGGACGGTCCCAGCCGGGGATGGACGTCCTGAATAGTACCCGGACAGGCCATCTGTGTGATCCCAAGTAACCTGGGTGTTGGGAGGTCCTGGGAGGAGGACTGGATCCCTGAACAGCATGAGGTGAGGACAGGGATCTGCAGAACCAGAAACAGGTCCCGTGTGGGACTGCCAGTGGAAAACCTGCAGCACTGACGAGCAGGTAATACCAGACTGTGTGTTTGGCTCCAGAGCGAGCCGGAATATTGGGCTCGACCAAGAGTGTATAGTCACCGTCCTGATGGAACAGAGTGACACTGTGAACATTGTTACTTTGATTTGCCGTGATATGAAGATTGTTGTTTGGTGGTTTCTGCCACTGGGGTTTATGGAGTAATAAACCCAGTTGAATTTTTAGAAGAAAAACGTCTTGCTGAGTGTTTTGTCGCTGCCAAGCAAGTAATCCTCTACCCGTTAGTGAGTGCAATCTCACAACCCTCATTTCATCATCATCATCCTGGTGGATGCCAGCATATTTTTATAAAGAATGTCTTGGTATATATGTCCACTTATTCATCCTTCAATTAAATGAAGTTTGCCAGTGTCATATGTGGAAATAGAGCCCCACTCAATGATGTTCCCACCTTCAAACATGGCGTGTACGTGGCATCCAAAGAGTTCAATTTTGGCCTCCTCTAACCAGACTATAGTCTCCCAGAATTTGACAGGCTTGTCTAAATGTTGTTAAGCAAACTTCAAACATGCTTGAACATGCTATTTGTTGAGAAATGAAGTCTTGCTTGGTGCACAAAGGCCATGGAGGTTCAGTGCATTACTTATAGTATTCTTGGAAACAATTGTGCCTGTTGATTGCAGGTCTTTCTGTGGCACTCCACAGGTGGTCCTTGGCTCTTGGACAACTCTTCTGATAATTTTCACTCTTTTGTCTGAAATCTTGAATGAAGCACCTGGTCGTGGCCAGATTATAGTGACATGATTATCTTTGCTCTTCTGGATTATGGCCCCAACAGTGCTCACTGGAACCTTCAGTAGTTAAGACTTTCCTCTGTAACCAATGCCATCAGTAAGTTTTACAAAAATAAGGTTGTGAAGGTCTTGAGATAATGCACTGGTTTTACCAATCATGAGATGTTTCTTGTTTGACACCTTGGTACAAAAAAGAAAGAGAGTGGGCACCACTATAAATAGTTGACCATATCTAAGGGGGGTGCAACTAATGCACCAAAACATAAACTGCATAAGAAAAGAAAAAAGTGCAAATAAAGTGCACACACAACCCATATAAAGTGAACAAGGCTTTATTGGGACAATAAAGTGCTAAAGACATAAAAACATTAAAAAGCATGTAAAAACATACCCAAAACAAAGCACCCCTTATATAAAAGGGTGTGCATGAACCAGACTCAAAGGGAATCAATATCCCCTAAAATAAATTCCAGTGAGTATTAGCCATCCAGAGATAGGTATATACTGTATATAACAACACCACCAAGGGATCAGATGTAAAAAAAAAATCCCCAAACATGTATGAAGATTAACTAACATATAATAAACAGCATAATAACATAATAGTGTATTTAATCAAAAATAACTATACAGAAAAAGTCAATCAAAAGTTCAACCAAAATAAGTCATAAACACAAATGGAAATCTCACATCGAGCCCATGGCAGTGAAGTACAAAAATAGATGCATAAATGAAGACAATACTTGCCACCCACTAGATTCCAATGGTCCGCTTGCTCCCAACGCGTATCGCTACACCTGGTAGCTTCATCAGGGTAAGTGAATGAGGGATTGTCACGTCGGGTATATATAGGAGTAAGTGCACATAATAATAATAATAATAATAATAATAATAATAATAGTAATAATCTTTATATAGCGCCAACATATTCCGCAGCGCTTTACAGTTTAACAGTTGAACTGATGATTGCTAGCACTTGTGCCCAGCAATCATAGAGCATCGGAACAGCCAAAAATGTGTCAGGGCGTCTGCACAATTTAGAGAAATAGGTCATAGTCCTTAGTAAAACCTTTGACACCTTGGTGTTACCTTTTTGAAAGGCCATCAGTTGAATCAGCTGATATTTTTCACTATATGGCAGGATTGTTTTCTAAATACTTATTTAAAACCAAAGGTTTTTTTTTTTTTTTTTTTAGTTCATATCGGTTGAGGGAAGGGTGGCCCCATCCAGGGCTAAGCACCTGGATCCACACATCTTTACTACATAAGGTTTTAATTGCAAGCTATGACAGGTTTCCTTCTTCCTCAATATCTACATGAGGCTGTTTTGGCACATGGAGAGATTAGACATACAGTGGCTAGAGACCATCCATATTAAAAGGTCATCTTGACGTGGTTGAATGGCTATTTTGCTCTTTCAAAAAAAGCTAACTGAGTACCTTTACATTTTTAACTCATTCAGCAATATTGGAGTTCATGTATTCATTAGTCGCAGTGTGCTGACATATCATGCATGTATGTCTATGTGTTAGTATATTGGCCACATAGCATATTTATGCACCTGTGTATTAATTTAATACCAAGGGTGTCAGGGGCCCTATCTTTTCTTTTTCTTTATTTGCTTCCTAATTACTTATAGATTTCAGCTGGTGTCATGACTTTCTGTGGCTTTTGCCCCTCTCTTTCTTCATGTGTTCAATGCTTTTTCCCTGTGTCATTTCTCATTATTAGGCTGCCGCCACACTAACAGTATTTGGTCAGTATTTTACATCAGTATTTGTAAGCCAAAACCAGGAGTGGAACAATTAGAGGAAAAGTATAATAGAAACATATCACCACTTCTGCATTTATCACCCACTCCTAGTTTTGGCTTACAAATACTGATGTAAAATACTGACCAAATACTGCTAGTGTGACGGCTGCCTTAGAATGGCATTGATAGGCCCTGAAAACGAGAAACGCCTTAACGTAGCTTCCAGGTACACATGAATTGGCCAATTCATGCGCTAAGCTCTCTCAACTTTTCATATTTCTAGTGCAGTAATGCAATTCAATTTTCATATTTGCATGCTATGGCACTACAGAGTGCTGCCTTTTTTGTTTGAGTGTATATGAGTTGGTGACTCTAGGTTCAGCACCTGTTCACACTTAGTCTATGTTTGGATGTGATGGTCAGTTTTTTTAAAATTTGTATTCATTAGCCTTCTGACTGAGCACTCGGCCTTTTAGCCACAGGTGTACTAATTACAGCAGTACCACTACCCTTCCACAGAGAGATAGATTTCAGTCTAAGAGAGGACTCATTAGGTTCCCATACAGATGAAGTCTTTATTCTAAGAGCGGAACTTTTCATATTTCCAGTGCAGTAATGCAATTCAATTTTCATATTTCATATTTGCATGCTATGGCGCTACAAAGTGCTGCCTTTTTTCTTTGATTTCTCATTATTACACATAACTGAAATCTATGGACACCTATGATTTGATTTCTTTGCCTGTGTGGATTGGATTGATTTTTACCGACATCTGGTGAGAATTTCATATCAATAGCACATTCAGAAATATATTTACTTAGAAATTTGGTGATGTGTTCAATACTTATATCACCAGCTGTACAGTAAATATATTGTATATTAAAGTTTCTATTAAACTTTCTCATGCTTCTAACTTTGAAGAGCTACATTATTATTATTGTTTATCTTCAAATTCAAGAACAGATTAAAGGGAACCTTTCACCCCCCAGGCGTTTATAACTAAAAGAGCCACCTTATGCTGCATTCTGTCAAGGTGGCTTTTTTAGTTCAGGTCCCTGCCACTGCTGAATTAATCGCTTTTATAATTTGTCCCTGATACCTTGAAATAGACCTAGGGGCACGTCTTTTCCCTGGACAGAAATGCCTCCCAGCCTCCCAGCGATTATTTCAGCAGTGGCAGGGACCCGAACTAAAAGAGCCACCTTGCCAGAATGCAGCATTAGTGCAGCACAAGGTGGCTATTTTAGTTAAAAACGCCTGGGGGGTGACAGGTTCCCTTTAGATATCAAAATAATATGCATAGAAACTTAACGAGTAACCATGATTTTAATTTTCATATATCAATATTACTCATGAAAACAAAAAAACTTTGTAATATATCTCAGAAAAATCTGCTTCTTTCCCTGGCAGGACTGATCATTTAATTAAAAGAAATCATAATCCCCAGGTAAAATCTGTATTCAGTAAAGACAGATTGTACCATTACTGTGATAGGAGAGGACAGTTGGTTTTTAAAACAATCTATGTAGAAGGTGGAGGAGAAAAAGAGGGAGAATATTTGGCTCTTGTTACTCCTCACCCCCCCTACATAGAATATTACCTGCAGTAAGTGTCATGTCAGTAATTTAAAAATCTGTCTTCACTGAACACAGATTTTACTCAGGAAATTGAGAAATTTGAAAATGATAGACCTCTCCTGATAGAGATAGCAGCAGATTTCTCTGATAAGTACAATTTCAAAGTTGTTTATTTTCATGTCTACTATTGATTTATAAAAATATAAATTACACCACCGGTTACTCTTTCAGAAACCCTGAAAAAGTTTGCCTACGATATCCTGCAATATTTGTAAGTGACAGGCTGTATCATAGTCAAGGACTATGTTAAAAATTCTGCTAACTTAAAAGTGAACTGTACTTTCAATAAAGTTTTCAGAAATCAATGGACCGGGTGAATTTTATAAAACTTTTTAATATATCTTATCATATCTTATCAGAAAAATCAGCTTTGGTCCCAATTTATAAGACATTTTTTCCCTTCCTCTATCTTCTGAACTTGTTATCTGCTCTAAAAAAAACAGCTAAAATCCATCTTGCTCAGTCAAGAGTGCAAACTCACTGTTCATTATACTCTATGAACGGAGAGGGGGGAAAGAGCAAGGAGCGGAAACAGGCAGAGGAAAACATAAAAACATCAAGGTGAGCTTTCTAAATTGTCTTTTACCTACCGTATTTTCCAGACCATAAGACGCACTTTTTCCCCAAAATTTTTTTGGGGAAAATGGGGGTGCGTCTTATGGTAGGAATATACTTACAAATCCTGTGGTGGCGGTTTCGATGCAGCCTCCCATCCCAGGCTGGTGCGGCTGTGGTGTGGCGGCGTTCTGTGGTGTGGTGGCGAGGCCGATATCTGAATCTTAGCATGCGCCGCCCCCGGCGGCCATTTTGTCAGAGAACACTGCATTGCAGCAAAGAAACTGCGGGGGCTTCCGGGCTTTGAAGAAATGCTGGCGGAGCTCCGCCACCATCACCACACCACAGAGTGCTGCCGCCCCAAAGAGTGCTGCCACCACACTACCCCAGACACCCCACAGAGCCCATCACCCCACAGAGCACCCCACAGAGCACCGCCGCAACAAAAAGCACCGTCACCGCACTAGCCTGGGATGGGATTTCACGGAGGCCACTGCACCAGCCTGGATCACCGAAACAACCCCTGTGACCACTCCACCTGTGCCGATCCCTTCCCTGGTAAGCTGAATTTGGTCTGTAAGATGGACCCCCATTTGACACATTGTTTTTCCCTATTTTCCTTCAGAAAATTTGGGGTGCGCCTAATGGTCTGAAACATCTTATAGTCCAAAAAATTCGGTAACCCCAGAGCTGAATCCAATCTACACTGCTCAGCACTGCTGTATAATATCTTCCATATTGCTGTTGCTCATCTCTGTATATTAAAAAGCTGTCTCCATCTCCCAGCCCTGAGTGGGTTGCAAAGTAGAAATAGAGCCAGCAAAAGGGAAAACTGGTAAAAATATAGGATACAAGTCATATAATGGCTAGTAACAGTGCTAGTCTCCAAGAATGCAGGTGGTTAGCACTGCAGCTTTGCAGCGCTGGAGTCCAGGGCTCAAACCCCACCAAGGACAACATCTGCAAAGAGTTTGTATGTTCTCTCCGTGTTTGCGTGGGTTTCCTCCGGGCACTCCGGTTTCCTCCCATATTCCAAAGACATACATATAGGGAATTTAGATTGTGAGCCCCGTCAGGGACAGTGATGATAATGTGTGCAAACTGTAAAGCGCTACGGAATATGTTAGCGCTATATAAAAATAAAGATTATTATTATTATTATTATTAAGAACACAATCACAAGACTGCTTATTCTGATAAGATACTTGAAAGCAAAGTTATCCTATAAGAGCTCTGCATAGGGCTTGCTCTAGTAGAGAACATTTATGAAGTTCTTGAAGAATATTATATTGTATAAATTGAAGTGCTCTTTAAAAATTATTATCTAATATCTCTGTGCAAGAATGTTGAGGGTCTGTGAGGTATAGAAAATCCTCACATGCAGTGTTTGAACACCTTCTGAACTTCTCCTTTCCATTAACCTTAGCCCTTAATACCTTTTCTTATTTAGAATTAAAATTACATTTTATTAAAAAGGCCAAAGACAAAAAAATGGTGATCTTTTACATTAAGGTTTATGCATTTTCCAGGAAAGAATTTCCATTAAACGAAGACTTTAGCGCTTTACTGGCCTCAAGCCATCTTCTAGTGACAGTGAGCAAGAACATGAGCACATGGCTTAAATCATATTTAGCATGGATACTGATGTAGTAAACAGAGAGATTCACCCTGAACCCTGAGCTTTAGGTTATGTTCACACCTAGTAAGGGGGCTGCGGGTTCTCCCGTGGGTTTTCCCGCAGCGGATTTGATAAATCTGCAGGGGAAACCCGCTGCGGTTATCCCTGCAGATTTATCGCAGTTTGTGTTGCGGGTTCCGCTGCGGGATTTACTCCTACTATTGATGCCGCATATGCAGCAATATGCAGCATCAATAGTAATGTTAAAAATAAAAAAAATCATGATATACTCACCCTCTGACGTCCAGATCTCCTCGGCGCTGCAGGTGGCGGTCCGGTTCCAAAGATGCTGTGCGAGAAGGACCTTCGTGATGTCACGGTCATGTGACCGCGACGTCACCGCAGGTCCTGGTCGCATAGCAAACCTGAGACCGGACGGCCGCGTGCAACGCTGAGGAGATCGGGACATCAGAGGGGGAGTATATCATGATTTTTTATTTTAATTCTTTTTTTTTTTTACACAAATATGGTTCCCGGGGCCTGGAGGAGAGTCTCCTCTCCTCCACCCCAGGTACCACCCGCACATTATCCGCTTACTTCCCGCAAGGTGGGCACAGCCCCATGCGGGAAGTAAGCTGATCAATGCACTCCTATGGGTGCAGAATCGCTGCGATTCTGCACAAAGAAGTGACATGCTGCGGGTTGTAAACCGCTGCGTTCCCGCACGGTTTTTCCCGCAGCATGTGCACAGTGGTTTGCGGTTTCCATAGGGTTTACATGTTACTGTTTTTTGCCGCCGCGGTTCCGTGGTAAAAACCACAAAGTGTGAACATGGCCTTAGTGCTTCCAAGTTCAGCTCGATTGTCTGCACATATATTGATCTGCCAAACTTTAGGTTTTTCTTTAGTTCTCTAGACTTTAAAGGGAACCTGTCAGCTGATACATGCTTCACAAATCATGGGCAGCATGTAATCAGCCACTGGATGTACAATCACAGTTATGTTAGGTTTGTCTCTTAAAAAAAGAGAAAAACAGTTTTAATGGCTGCCAGGGACCGAGCCACGCTATTGAACAGGTAGGGCATTGTTCCGCCCACTGACCGTGACTGACAAGCCTGTGCCTATAAGTGCATGCAGGCAGAGGCTTGCCAGTCACTGTCAGGTTAAAGACGCCTGTACGACTAATCAATACTGCGTCTCAGTCCCTGGCAGTAATTAAAACCATGCCTACGGTGGGGCAGCATGTTTTAGCTGACAGCATCCCTTTAGATTCATATACCATGACATCCCGAAAACTGATTAAATACTGACAAAGCAGATCTTGAAATCTCAGAGGACAAAACCAAAACAATAAACCAGACCCTCAGAAAATGTGGGGGTTTTTAATCAATTTTCTTTGTTCCACATATTTTAAAATAAATTCCATATAAATATCACTAACGTAAAAGTCCTACAGGTTTCCCCATTCACAATAGCTCACTTTCTCCCCTCCCTGTACGATGACCTCTGCACAGGTTACCGAGCATACACACAAAACGGAATCAGATCCGGTCAATTGCTGTCTATGTAACGTATATAGTTAAATCCTGTTAAGAGCTTCCTAGGCAAGATGTCTGCCCTCATAAGGTACAAGTAATAAAAAAAATTCTACTATAGCATAATAAAAGCAAATTAGAAAAAAAAAATGTGTAAAGATCTTGTTTAAATTTATTAAAATATTAAAATTAATATAAGTGACACATTCTCTTGGTAACAAGCAACGGTTCATACTATTGAATGGTAAAAGCATAGAAAAAATTCAGAAATTTTAGGGACTTATTTTACAATAACTATGCATTATGAGTAACGGGCAGCACAACATTAGAGAATCTAAAATAAATTCCAATTCATCTACAGTGCAGATATTTAGATTAAAGTATTTGTATGATTTAGTTTTTTTCCTGCCAACCTCTGACTTGGCACCAGGATCGTTCTCTTACGATGTACTTTGCCTCCTAATGTTTCTCTCCTGCAAATAATTCTCTTTTTACCTAGTGACATTTAACTTGTATTTGTTCTATTTAAAAAAAAAATGTAGCTCACATTTCTATTTGTGTCTGCTATAATAACTGGGAATGGACACAGTGTCCAATAATTCCATTTATACAAAAACAAAGACTGGAAAAAATAGCTCCAGAAAATAAAGGAGAAATATTTGAGGAATATGACAAATCTGGCATTTGTTACTATTAAGGGGAGGATTGGTGCCTGCCCTCTCTGACATTTTCATAGCCCTGCTCTTCGCACATCTGCTTGCTTTGGCCAAGATCCTTTACAACTTTTCCTTGCAGCTGTAAGACAGCAGCGCCAAAGATGCTGATCCCTCACCCCAAGTGCTGTGCTATACAGAGGACAATGTCCACATTAGCATAGCCATCATTCTTAGCCAGCAAGTGCCTATATCAGGCTGGACACTACATTTTACTTCGAAGAATGGAAATTCATGGATTAAGATATAGTAGTAGTCTCGGATCACAATGTCGGAAATTGATAGCATGTAGCAGGCTACACATGGGGTACACCTCCTGATAAAGCCAAGTAGTATTTGGGAAATGTGCGTCCAGTTGCTTGTGTGACCCCATCCACTTTGCATCCAGTCCTACTTTACCAGCATTAACATATGTCAAGGTATAAACAACATGTAGAGTTTATTGTTTTGGATTCCTTAAAGGGAACCTGCGTGACTTTTAACCACCCCAGTGGGGATATGCCAGTTTCTGAGGATATGCCTGAGCTATACATACTTCCAGCCAGAGCCCATCCAGTGAGCGCGGCCTCGCTCCATACAGGTACCACGATCACTGGACTACCTCCAGTATCAGAGACCCCAGAGATTTTCTGACTCTGGGGGAGGAGGCATTTCCTCCCACACTCCAAAGACATCCTGATAGGACATCCAGATTGTGAGCCCCAATGGGGACAGAGATGATAATATCTGACATAGCAGGGAATTAATGGCGCTATATAAGCAAGTAAAATAAATATAGTTTTTATTCCGCTTTTTATTTAAAGGTCGCCATGCATATCAGATACATCAGCATTTGATCACCTCTCTCACAATCCCAAATATACATGCACGCTCAATTTGGCTGAGCACACACGTCTCCTATTTGGGTAGAGAAGCCTTACCTCTCTTCAGAAAAAAGAATCAGGCATATAGATTCAAACCCTGACATACCTAAAGTCAGGAGGCCCTTGTACACATTATATGGTCAGACAGCCCTGCTGAATTTAGATATGACTTTACTGTAAGGTGCATTTAAAATTCCAAATTTCTCTACCAGATTGTTGGACACGGTTAATAATAAAATATGTAGAGACAGAGACAATGATCTCCGTGATATGTCACTTATTGGGCTCCTTGCTGTAGTTTTGATTAAATCACTGTTTTCTCAGGAGGCCTGCTGCCATGTAGGCCTCCATATTTATGACTCACACTGATCACTGACTGACAGCTTTCTGCCTATGCACAGTGTACACAGAAAGCTGCCAATCAGTGTTGTAGATGGGATTGTACAGAGCTCAACATTTAGAGAACTGCTAGATTTGCAACAGATAAAACAGTGATTATATAAAAACTGCCCAGTGTTATTTTTTGTTGCTGGAGTCTCGGTCACTGTCCTTACATCATGCTGCTCTCAAATGGAGTAGCAAAAACCTGGTGACAGACTCCCTGGTCTCTGCCTGGGCCATGCTTAAAGGCCTAGGGTGATGATGTCAGAGGACTTCCCTGGGTTACCTGAGAAATTGGCATGGATTACTGCAATGGGAGGCAGTTATAGGAGAAGTGAGCTAAGACCGATACTGGAGACAAAGTATGAGCATCAGTGTCGGAGTAAATTTTAAGCAATTTTGGCTAAAATAAGAACACTAGACTTAAGACTTCTGTTAATGTGCATGTGGAACACTTTAGTAACTTAAAGGGGTTGTTCTCTTTCAATTAATTTTCCATCCCAGCTGCAGCCTGCTATAAAATAACAAATAACGTTGTAATCAAATTTTCTGTGTCACGCACAGTGTAGGAAAGACTAAGTGCAACACAAAGGGATGAGGAGAAGGGAACCCAAAACTAGGGAAGGGGGGAGTGAGGACCCCTAGGCAGATCTAATGTCACCTTGTCTGCCCTAAACGTCCCTATATAGATCCTGCAACTATCGCTGAGCAGGAACCTAATCCCTGCCTGGCCCTGGCAGTAGGCCCTGCTTAGGGAAGGATGGGTTTGCACTAGTCGATCCCCACTACAACTAAAGACACCTGGGATAGAAGAACAAGGGGAACACTTATCTTGAGTAGACAGAGATGTAACACAGACAACCTCGAACAGCACCAAAGAGGAAGATAGCCCACTGCTATAGCCCCAAGCCTCAGCAGGGGAAAATGGAAATATCACCGGAGAAGCAGACAGGAAGTCTATACACCAGGGGTGTCAAACTGCATTCCTCGAGGGCTGCAAACAGGTCATGTTTTCAGGATTTCCTTGTACTGCACAGGTGATAATTTAATCACTTACACAAATAATGAGTTGGTGATTAAAATATCACCTGTGCAGTACAAGGAAATCCTGAAAACATGACCTGTTTGCAGCCCTCGAGGAATGCAGTTTGACACCCCTGCCATACACTATGTTCCAAATTATTATGCAGATGACATTTTTATCAGATTTTCCTAAATGGTCGGTGCAAATGACAGTCAGTCTAATAAAAGTCATCACCGTTAGATTATACATCGAATTTTACTGAAGAAACCTCCCAATGATAACAGTATAATCTCCAAAATAAATAAACACTCAAAATGCACTGTTCCAAATTATTAGGCACAGTAGAATTTCTAAACATTTGATATGTTTTAAAGAACTGAAAATGCTCATTTGTGGAATTTGCAGCATTAGGAGGTTACATCCACTGAACAAAAAAGCTATTTAACTCCAAAACATCCTAACAGGCCAAGTTACATGTTAACATAGGACCCCTTCTTTGATATCACCTTCACAATTCTTGCATCCATTGAACTTGTGAGTTTTTGGAGAGTTTCTGCTTGTACGTCTTTGCATGAAGTCAGAATAGCTTCCCAGAGCTGCTGTTTTGATGTGAACTGCCTCCCACCCTCATAGATCTTGTGCTGGATGATACTCCAAAGGTTCTCTATAGGGTTTAGGTCAGGGGAAGATGGTGGCCATACCATGAGTTTATCTCCTTTTATGCTCATAGCAGCCAATGACTCAGAGGTATTCTTTGCAGCATGAGATGGGGCATTGTCATGCATGAAGATGATTTTGCTCCTGAAGGCACGTTTCTGCTTTTAGACCATGGAAGAAAGTTGTCAGTCAGAAACGCTATTTACTTTACAGAGGTCATTTTCACATCTTCAGGAACCTTAAAGGGCCCCACCAGCTGTTTCCCCAATGATTCCGGCCCAAAACATGATTTCTCCACCTCCTTGCTGACGTCGCAGCCTTGTTGAAACATGGTGGTCATCCACCAACCATCCACTACTCCATCCATCTGGACCATCCAGGGTTGCTCGACACTCATCAGTAAACAAGACTGTTTGAAAATTAGTCTTCATGTATGTCTGGGCCCACTGCAACCGTTTCTGCTCATGAACACTGTTTAAGGGTGGCCGAATAGTAGGTTTATGCACCACAGCAAGCCTTTGAAGGATCATACACCTTGAGGTTAGAGGGACTCCAGAGGCACCAGCAGCTTCAAATAACGGTTTGCTGCTTTGTAATGGTATTTTGGCAGCTGCTCTCTTAATCCAATGAATTTGTCTGGCAGAAACCTTCCTCATTATGCCTTTATCTGCATGAACTCTGTCTGTGCTCTGTTTCAGTCACAAATCTCTTCACAGTATGATGATCACAAAGTTTTTGTGAAGTATCTAATTTTTTCATACCTTGTCCAAGCTATTTAACGCTTTTCAGCAGCAGATAGATCCTTTTTATTTCTCATATTGCCTGAAACCTTTGGCCTGCTTAATAATGTGGAACATAATTTTTAAGTAGTTTTCCTTTAACTAGAATCACCTGGAAAACTAATTATCACGTGTTTAAGATTGATTTCAGTTATCTATTGAGCCCTGAGACACAATACCATCCACAAGTTTATTTGAAAAACAAAACAAGTAAATCTTTATGACACTTAAATCCAATTTGCATAATAATTTGGAACACAGTGTAAACACCCAGTCCAGGTGTGTCAATTAGAGCCGGGGAGGTTGCGACTGGGTCCAAGAGTTAGAAGGACTAGGAAGATGTCTGCAAAGCCAACCACAAAAACTGTCTGCAGCCTCTGACACACCCATGACACTCTCGGTCCTCTGTTGATTCTCCCCCTAGTTCCCAATGTAGATTATAGCATACAGGGCTGACATCAAGTTAAGAATGCAGCAGCCAATCAGTGAGCTCAGTGGCTCTGAAGGGGACATTCAATTTACACTGGCAGAACCACTGAGCTCACTGATCAGCTGCCGTGTAATACCGCAGCCAATATCAGACATCGGAAGCAGCGGTGGAGACTCACCAGTGAACTGATCTATTCCCTGGCTTTCTCCCCTCTGATACGAGATTAAAGAAGGACTCGGCATCATAGATCTCAAGATGTCGGATTTTGTGTTTGTGCATGTGTATTGGAGAATCAGAATGTGGGCATTGATGGTCAATAAATCTGAAAGGTCTACTGTACCATCATCTTGTGTGGCAACGACAAGGAGCTGTCAGGGTTCTGAATGTGGTTTATAGTCAATAATTAAGATACTCTATGGGTCAAGAGCCCCAAAAAATCATGTGCATAAATAAAACATACAATAACTGAAAGTACGTAAAGTAATTCTCAGAGTTTGTACTATTGAGCTGACTTGAGGGTTACTTGGTAAGAAGCAGGAATGTATTGTGTCTATGCAATTTTTATGTTCTGCTGATAGAATGACCTTGAATAACATTATCAGGAACAGTCCATGATTATAACAGCTTAAAAAAATGCATGAAATATATTTTAACACTAAGCAGCGCTCAGCTTGGCCGTCTCTGTCGATTGCGAGTCTTGGAACAACACAGGGAAAAGAACAGGTGTTTCTTAGAAAAGAAGTCTATTAAAAAAAGTGTATTTTGATAACGCAGCCTTTCAGAAAGTCAAACCTGACAACAGATCTGGCCTTTGTTAGGAGGACATAACCCATATTCCCCTGCTGCTGACAGGAAAGGCCCTTATAAAGCTGAGATGCAAATTCCTTTCACAGGTTCTAAGATGAGAGCATGAGGAAGGAAGCCAGACAGTAAAAGGCACTTTCACGTCTCGGCTGACCTGCTCTTTTTTATTATTGTAAGATGACAGGACAATCTGCGTCTTAGGGTAATAATAATTACTCTTCCAGAATAATAAGAAAAAAAACACAGACACATCATATATTCCACTCATATGGTTTGTAATAAGGCACGTAAATAATGTTATACCAAGAAGAGCTGAAGCATGGCGGATGGTGCATATAATTAATATGGCAACCACATAGTGACATATTCGTTTACAAACGTCTATTAGCATTTCTGCAAATGACTGAATTACGGTATATACAGTACAGCAAAGAGCAAAAGAGTGAGAGCCTTTGGGATTAACTGGATTTCTGCATGGAATGGTAGCTAATTGTCATCTAATCCGCCCGTTAGTCATCATTGGAGAACGAAGACTTCTGAGTAAAGTCTAATGTAAAGAGCATCTGTTAAGGCAGACAGACATCTCTGGTATAAAATGCCTCTTTACAGCAGGGACACAATGGTAAAAAAAATTATGAAGAACAGGAAAAGTACAAGTTGCCACCTTTATTTTCCAAAAACTGCTGCAATATTAGGTCTGCAATGACTGTTGTGGGCATCTACTCCAAATTATGTTTTCTCTGTTTATTTCTGTTAATTCTTCACCACTTGACATTTCTTATTGTTGCGTTTGCAAACATGTCTGTGGAGTTGCAGTCGGTGTCCATTTTGGTGGAGTCGGAGATGGAGTCGGTATAAAATGGATCAATTCCTAAAATATATAATAAATTGGGTACTGTAGTACAATTCAGGATGCACTGTAAATTTTTTCATAAGAATTTTGGAAAGTTATGAAATGTCCTATAAATGTCTGTCCTGTTCCTCTTCTAAGGATCTTGGCTTTAATGGAGATGAATCTGTGCTGCACTTTACGAACATGGTGAGTAGTGACCAGTGCTGCGGCATCTGAGTCGTGGAGTTGGAGTCGAAAGTCAGGGAAATTGAGGAGTCGGAGTCAGAGTCGGTGGTTTGGCTTAACCCCTTCATGACCCAGCCTATTTTGACCTTAAAGACCTTGCCGTTTTTTGCAATTCTGACCAGTGTCCCTTTATGAGGTAATAACTCAGGAACGCTTCAATGGATCCTAGCAGTTCTGAGATTGTTTTTTCGTGACATATTGGGCTTCATGTTAGTGGTAAATTTAGGTCAATAAATTCTGTGTTTATTTGTGATAAAAATGGAAATTTGGCGAAAATGTTGAAAATTTCGCAATTTTCACATTTTGAATTTTTATTCTGTTAAACCAGAGAGTTATATGACACAAAATAGTTAATAAATAACATTTCCCACACGTCTACTTTACATCAGCACAATTTTGGAAACAAAATTTTTTTTTACTAGGAAGTTATAAGGGTTAAAATTTGACCAGCGATTTCTCATTTTTACAACGAAATTTACAAAACCATTTTTTTTAAGGACCACCTCACATTTGAAGTCAGTTTGAGGGCTCTATATGGCTGAAAATACCCAAAAGTGACACCATTCTAAAAACTGCACCCCTCAAGGTGCACAAAACCACATTCCAGAAGTTTATTAACCCTTCAGGTGCTTCACAGCAGCAGAAGCAACATGGAAGGAAAAAATGAACATTTAACTTTTTAGTCACAAAAATGATCTTTTAGCAACAATTTTTTTATTTTCCCAATGGTAAAAGGAGAAACTGAACCACGAAAGTTGTTGTCCAATTTGTCCTGAGTACGCTGATACCTCATATGTGGGGGTAAACCACTGTTTGGGCGCACGGCAGGGCTTGGAAGGGAAGGAGCGCCATTTGACTTTTTGAATGAAAAATTGGCTGCACTCTTTAGCGGACACCATGTCACGTGTGCCTAAAAATTGGAGCTCCCCCACAAGTGACCCCATTTTGGAAACTAGACGCCCCAAGGAACTTATCTAGATGCATAGTGAGCCCTTTAAACCCCCAGGTGCTTCACAAATTGATCCGTAAAAATGAAAAAGTACTTTTTTTTTCACAAAAAAATTCTTTTAGCCTCAATTTTTTCATTTTCAAATGGGCAACAGGATAAAATAGATCCTAAAATTTGTTGGGCAATTTCTCCTGAGTACACCGATACCTCACATGTGGGGTTAAACCACTGTTTGGGCACATGGTAAAGCTCGGAAGGGAAGGAGCGCCATTTGACTTTTTGAATGGAAAATTAGCTCCAATTGTTAGCGGACACCATGTCGCGTTTGGAGAGCCACTGTGTGCCTATGCATTGGAGCTCCCCCACAAGTGACCCCATTTTGGAAACTAGACCCCCCAAGGAACTTATCTAGATGCATACTGAGCACTTTAAACCCCCAGGTGCTTCACAGAAGTTTATAACGCAGAGCCATGAAAATAAAAAATAATTTTTCTTTCCTCAAAAATGATTTTTTAGCCTGGAATTTCCTATTTTGCCAATGGTAATTGGAGAAATTGGACCACAAATGTTGTTGTCCAGTTTGTCCTGAGTACGCAGATACCCCATATGTGGGGGTAAACCACTGTTTGGGCGCACGGCAGGGCTCAGAAGGGAAGGCACGCCATTTGGCTTTTTAAATTGAAAATTAGCTCCAATCATTAGCGGACACCATGTCGCGTTTGGAGAGCCCCTGTGTGCCTAAACATTGGAGATCCCCACAAATGACCCCATTTTGGAAACTAGACCCCCAAAGGAACTAATCTAGATGTGTGGTGAGCACTTTGAACCCTCACGTGTGGGGGTAAACCACTGTTTGGGCACACGTCGGGGCTCAGAAGGGAAGTAGTGACTATTGAAATGCAGACTTTGATGGAATGATCTGCGGGCGTCACGTTGCGTTTGCAGAGCCCCTGGTGTGCCTAAACAGTAGAAACCCCCCACAAGTGACCCCATTTTGGAAACTAGACCCCCCAAGGAACTTATCTAGATATGTGGTGAGCACTTTGAACCCCCAAGTGCTTCACAGACATTTACAACGCAGAGCCGTGAAAATAAAAAATCATTTTTCTTTCCTCAAAAATGATGTTTTAGCAAGCAATTTTTTATTTTCTCAAGGGTAACAGGAGAAATTGGACCGCAGTAATTGTTGCGCAGTTTGTCCTGAGTATGCTGGAACCCCATATGTGGGGGTAAACCACTGCTTGGGCACACGTCGGGGCTCGGAAGTGAGGGAGCACCATTTGACTTTTTGAATACAAGATTGGCTGGAATCAATGGTGGCGCCATGTTGCGTACGGAGACCCCCTGATGTGCCTAAACAGTGGAAACCCCTCAATTCTAACTCCAACACACCCCTAACCCTTATCCCAACTGTAGCCGTAACCCTAATTACAACCCTAACCTCAACACACCTCTAACCACAACCCTAACCCCAACACACCCCTAACCACAACCCTAATTCCAACCCAACCCTAACCCTAAGGTTATGTGCCAACGTTGTGGATTCGTATGAGATTTTTCAGCACCATTTTTGAAAAATCCGCGGGTAAAAGGCACTGCGCGTTTTACCTGCGGATTTACCATGGATTTCCAGTGTTTTTTGTGCGGATTTCACCTGCGGATTCCTATTGAGGAACAGGTGTAAAACGCTGCGGAATCCACACAAAGAATTGACATGCTGCGGAAAATACAACGCAGCGTTTCCGCGTGGTATATTCCGCACCATGGGCACAGCGGATTTGGTTTTCCATATGTTTACATGGTACTGTAAACCTGATGGAACACTGCTGCGGATCCGCAGCCAAATCCGCACCGTGTGCACATAGCCTAATTCTAAAGGTATGTGCACACGCTGCGGATCCGCAGCAGTTTCCCATGAGTTTACACTTCAATGTAAACCTATGCGAAACAAAAATCGCTGTGCACATGCTGCAGAAAAACTGCACGGAAACGCAGCGGTTTACATTCCGCAGCATGTCACTTTTTTCTGCGGATTCCGCAGCGGTTTTACAACTGCTCCAATAGAAAATCGCAGTTGTAAAACCGCAGTGAAATGCGCAGAAAAACCGCGGTAAATCCACAGCGGTTTAGCACTGCGGATTTATCAAATCCGCTGCGGAAAAATCCGCAGAGGACCAGAATACGTGTGCACATACCGAAACCCTAACCCTACCCCTACCCCTAACCCTAGTTCTTACCCCAACCTTAGTGGAAAAAAAAATATTTATTTTATTATTGTCCCTACCTATGGGGGTGACAAAAGGGGGGGGGGGATTATTTACTGTTTTTTTATTTTGATCACTGTGAGGTTTTATCACAGTGATCAAAATTCACTTTGGAACGAATCTGCCGGCTGGCAGATTCGGTGGGCGCACTGCGCATGCGCCCGCCATTTTGGAAGATGGCGGCGCCCAGGAAACAAGACGGACGGACCCCGGGAGGCTAGGTAAGTATAAGAAGGGGGGAGATCAGGGCACGGGGGGGCGTCGGAGCACGGGGGGGTGGATCGAAACATGGGGTGGGGGATCGCTGTGCGGGGGGGTGGATCGGAGCACGGGGGGGAATCGCTGTGCGGGGGGGATCGGAGTGCGGGGGGGTGGAGCACAGGACGGAGGGGAGCGGACCACCGGTCGGAGGGCTGGGGGGGGGGGGGGAGATCGGTGGGGTGGGGGCACATAAGTGTTTCCAGCCATGGCCGATGATATTGCAGCATCGTCCATGGCTGGATTGTAATATTTCACCAGTTTTTTAGATGAAATATTACAAATCGCTCTGATTGGCAGTTTCACTTTCAACAGCCAATCAGAGCGATCGTAGCCACGGGGGGGTGAAGTCACCCCCCCTGGGCTAAACTACCACTCCCCCTGTACCTGCAGATCGGGTGAAATTGGAGTTAACCCTTTCACCCGATCTGCAGGGACACAATCTTTCTGTGACACAGCATATGCGTCACCGGTCGGATTGGCACCGACTTTCATGACGCATACGCTGTGTCACAGGTCGGGAAGGGGTTAACGACTCCACAGGCCTGTTTGCAAATGTACCTAGTAGTCTTTGTACCACTAAATCTCTACACATGCCACCTAATCTCAACACTGTGGACACTTTCAATCATACCTTCTAAATGAGCATACAATACTGCAGCATGGCCAAAAAATTATATTTACCTGCTGATCCCTCTCGATGCCCCCACTGGTCTCTGGGTCTCCTCTTCTGGTTGTATCGCCACTGTGGCTAATGAGTCACTTCAGTGATCACAAGTTTGTATTATTATTATTATTATTATTATTATTATTATTATCCAAATTGAACATATCTATCTTTAATATCGGACCATGCTGGGGCATTTGGAAACAAAAAAAGTACTGGAGAACCCCTTTAACTATTTACTAACATAAGTACTGTCGCCTAAAACTACTGAGCTAGCAATATGTAAGTAGCATGAGCTACAATGTCCCCAAAAAGTACATGGTTATAAATTAGTATGAGAAGCATTGGAAAACCTAATATTTATACACTCAATTCTCTCATAAGATATATCACTTGTTATTGGACTTCGTTAACTTACTACAAATTTAGATTAGGTCCGAAAGACTTGAAGTTTGAAATTATAGTTAAGTCCTATTCCCTTGAATGGGTATAAACTTCAATACTAGACACAGCCAAATGACAAGTTGGTGCTGTTTTTTTTTGCAAAATATAATAATATTAAAGTCTTAGACAACCTATTTAAAGTTGGATTTTGTGCTATTTTTCAACTACTTTAAAAAATTTTATTAAGATCAATTTTATATTCAAATTTCTGTGCTGGTAACGTCTACATAAGAATAAAAAATGTTTTTACCATACCAATGATTTGGATTGATGACGATCGTCCAAGGAGCATTACAAATATCAAATTTATTAAAGATCTAAGTAATACATCAACCTATGTATTTATATTTGCTTCTTACAAACTTAAAAGGAATCTATTATCAGTTTTTTTGGTAAGTAATCTGAGAGCAGTATTAGTAGACCAGCAAGTGTAAGTTACCTGGAATGACAGTCTCTATTCCTGCATCATGCTGCTCTCAAACTACATAGCAAAAACCTGATGGTAGATTCCCTTTAAGAGCATTTATGTGTAGATAATTTCATGGCCTTAACCTAAAGATGGCTGTACACATTAGAAGGCTGAGGGACAAAGAATGCTTAAGCCGATCGTTAAATCTACAGCAGGGGTGTCAAACTGCATTTATCGAGGGCCGCAAACCATGCATATTTTCAAGATTTCCTTAGCTTTGCACAAGGTGCTGTAATCATTATGTGTGTAGGTGATTAAATTATCACCTGTGCAATACAAGGAAATCCTGAAAACATGACCTGTCTGCAGCCCTTGAGGAATGCAGTTTGACACCTCTGATCTACAGCCTTTTCACACAACTCTCCCATGTTCAATATGAGAAAGTCACTGGGTGACAAGTTGGCCAGATGCTTATTGGCAATGCAATTGGCAACCTGAAATCGGACATGCATGATTGACATCTTTCCTGACCATCAGTTTGCCGATGCCCCCATACATGTTAGAGAGTTGGATGAGCCTATCAATATCAGCAGGTTCATTTAATACTAGCCTAATGTGTATGGGGTTAAAGCCCCCCATACACATTACATAGTAACATAGTTATTAAGGTTGAACGAAGACTAAGTCCATCTAGTTCAACCCATAGCCTAACCTAATATGCCCTAACATGTTGATCCAGAGGAAGGCAAAAAAAACGTGGCAAAGAGTAAGCTCCACATTGGGGAAAAAAATGCTTCCCGACTCCACATACGGCAATCAGACTAGTTTGCTGGATCAATGCCCTATCAAGGAATCTAGTGTATATATCCTGTAACATTATACTTTTCAAGAAAGACATCCAGTCCCCTCTTAAATTTTAGTAATTTATCACTCATTACAACATCATACGGCAGAGAGTTCCATAGTCTCACTGCTCTTACAGTAAAGAACCCGCGTCTGTTATTATGTTTAAACCTTTTTTTCTCCAGACGTAGAGGATGCCCCCTTGTCCCTGTCTCAGGTCTATGAGTAAAAAGATCACTAGAAAGGTCTTTGCACTGTCCCCTCATGTATTTATACATTGTAATAAGATCACCCATTGGCCTTCGTTTTTCCAAACTAAATAGCCCTAAGTGTAATAACCTATCTTGGTATTGCAAACCCCCCCAGTCCTCTAATAACCTTGGTCGCTCTTCTCTGCACCCGCTCTAGTTCAGCTATGTCTTTCATATGTCTTTTCACCGGAGACCAGAACTGTACACAGTATTCTAAGTGTGGTCGCACAAGTGACTTGAATAGAGGTAAAATTATATTCTCTTCATGAGCATCTATGCCTCTTTTAATGCATCCCATTATTTTATTTGCCTTTGTAGCAGCTGCTGACAATGGCCACTAAATGTGAGTTTGTCATCCACCCATACACCCAGGTCTTTTTTATTGACAGTTTTGCCCAGTGTTTTACAATTAAGCGAATAATTATACATCTTATTTCTTCTGCCCAAGTGCATGACCTTACATTTGTCCCGATTAAAGCGCATTTGCCATTTATCAGTCCAAGCTTCTAGTTTACAAAAATCATTCTGTAATATTAAATTGTCCTCCTCTGTATTGATTACTCTGCAGAGTTTAGTGTCATCTTCAATATTGAAATTCTGCTCTGTATGCCCCCTACAAGGTCATTAATATGTTAAAAAGAAGAGGGCCCAATAGTGACCCCTGTGGTACCCCACTGCTAACCGTGACCCAGTCCGAGTTTGCTCCATTAATAACCACCCTTTGTTTCCTATCCCTGAGCTAGCTCTCAACCCACTTACACATATTTTCCCTTATTCCCAATGTTCTCATTTTATGTATCAACCTTTTGTGTGGCACCGTATCAAAAGCTTTTGAAAAGTCCATATACACTATGCCCACTGGGTTCCCTTGGTCCAGTCTGGAACTTACCTCTTCATAGAAACTGATCAGGTTAGTCTAACATGAATGGTCCCTAGTGAACCCGTGCTGATACTGGGTCATGAGGTTATTCCTCTTCAGATACTCCAGTATAGCACCTCTTAGAATGCCCTCCAGGATTTTACCCACAGTAGAGGTTAAGCTTACTGGCCTATAATTTCCTTGTTCAGTTTTTGTCCCCGTTTTGAATATTGGCTCCACATTTGGTATATGCCAGTCCTGTGGTAATAATAATAATCTTTATTTTTTATATAGCACTAACATATTCCGCAGCGCTTTACAGTTTGCACACATTATCATCGCTGTCCCCGATGGGCTCACAATCTAAATTCCCTATCTGTATGTCTTTGGAATGTGGGAGGAAACCAGAGTACCCGGAGGAAACCCACGCAAACACGGAGAGAACATACAAACTCTTTGCAGATTTTGTCCTTGGTGGGGTTTGAACCCAGGACTCCAGCGCTGCAAGGCTGTAGTGCTAACCACTGCGCCAATCTTTAAAGATTAAAAATAATGGTCTATCAAGGACTGCATTTCATTCCTGCAGTACTTGGGGGTGTATCCCGTCTGGGTCTAGAGATTTGTCAATTTTAGTGATTTTTAGACGTGGCCATACTTCCTGCTGGGTTAAGCAGGTGACATTTAATGGGGAATTTTTGTTATCAGTGATCATATTGTCTGTCATGGAATTTTCTTGTATAAATACTGATGAAAAAGTCATTTAGCATATTGGCTTTTTCCTCATCCTCCTCCACCATTTCACCCAGACTATTTTTAAGGGGGCCAACACTATCATTTTTTAGTTTCTTGCTATTTATGTAGTTAAAGAATATTTTGGGATTATTTTTACTCTGTCTGGCAATGAGCCTGTCTGTCTCAATCTTTGCTGCTTTGATTTGCTTTTCATAGAATTTATTTTATTTTCTGTATTTATTTAAAGCCTCATCACTATCTACTTGCTTTAATTCTTTAAATGCTTTCTTTTTATCACTTATTGCACCCCTTACAACTCTATTTAGCCATATTGGTTTCCTCCTATTTCTGGTATGTTTATTCCCATACGGTATATACAGTGCACAGGT